>NW_026863480.1:0-53575 GCF_026571515.1 Ruditapes philippinarum
AAACCCAAACGACATTATATTTAGAAATATTTTTTTTTAAGGGCAATTTTAAATTTTAAAACTTTTTTAACAGTTGAAAAATCGTTTTCTTTTTGCAAAAAAATTTAGACTAATCGGCGGAAAAAAGGGTTTTCCCCGGTTTAAATACTACCTTAATTTTTTCAAAATTAAAAATACAAAAAAGGGGCCCTTTTTGTTTTTTAAAAAAATTTTGGGCCTTAAAACAAGATTCGGGTATTTGTTTTTACAAAATTTTAAAGGGTTTTTACTAAATATATAAGAGGGCCGGTTTAAACGTAAGGGGAAAACATTTTGGGGCCGTGTCAAATTTTTTGATCGTCCTCTTTTAAATTTTTTTGGTTTTATCATTTTCGCACCTTCTGAAAGGGAAGTTTGGTTTTGAAAATTTAAAACAGGTTTTTTAAATAAAAGGTAAAATGCAACTTTCCGAAATTTTCTGAAAGCTTAAATTGGATACCATTTTATTAAATTTTAATGTTCTAAATAGCAAAATAGAAATTAAAAATTATACATTTTTTCCAGTTAATCGAACTATCAGTTTTTTTTAACCGATATTCGGACGTTTCGATCGAAGTTATCGGTTTTAACAGGTTACCGTTTTCCTCCTAAAAATATACCTTCATACCTAAAAATTATGTTCAATGAGGCAATTGGTAGAAAATTACATCATTTTTATGGTGTAAACAGGTAATTTTCTTTAAATCATTTTGTATTGTCGTTTTTTATAACATTAATTTTCTCGAAGGAAATGGCATTAGCTGTATGCCTCATAATTAAACAATTTAATTGTTAAGATTAAGAAGTATTCAATTTTTTAGTATGTATTTTCTTTCTTCCTTTTTAATTAAACGAAAAGGATACAAGTTTTATTGTTTAATGCAATTTAAGGCTGCCAATAGGAAAACTTTTTCCCTTGGGAGATGTTTAGTGAATATCACAAAAATATTCTTTTTTCTTTTTGAATTTTTGGCTTTTTCTTTGCAGTATATTTTTCAAATTTTTTAAAATTTGTTTTTTGATTAAGAATTGTTCGAAAAAAAATTGTAGCCTTTGCTATTTGGGATGTCTTTTTCCTTTGAAAAATAAGTGTCTAATTTTCCAAAAAGTTTTAGGGTTTGTTTTGCCCTTTAAAAAATGTGACACTGTACACTCGCTTTTCATTTATTTTCAATATTTTTATTTAAAAAACTTTGGGGACTGAATTTTTAAAAGGGGGGGCTTTTGGGGAACACAAACTGAAAATTCGGGGAATTTCATTTCTTTTTTTACGTATATTAAAATATGTTTAAAATTATCAGTTATTTTTTAAAAAAACCCAGGAAAAAAGTAAACAGATAAAGTACTTTACTGGTTTACAAATAGTTTGTATTGCTATGGGTATGTTTGGGGGGCGTATTTTTTATGATATCGTCTGCAAACATACCAAGCTTCTACCAAAGGAGTATTGTGCATAATGTAGAGATTAAAGACTTGGGTACGAATAGCACAAAAAAGAAACTGATGCATTTTTCCACTTTAATGCATTACACGTACACAAATATAATCATTGTCGAGCAACTTGGCTTGGTCGGCACAGGTAAGGTGACTCTGTGGATGTATATGGTAAAAGTGAGATACATGATTGTGGATATGACAGTTTCTCTAAGATAAAATGCTATTGTTTATCATACAAAAAATGAGTGAATACGACACGTTTTAGTAGATAAAATACTATTTTTCATCTTACAAGATACATAATTCAATACGACATATCTTTAGCAGTTGAAATATATATTTTCATCATACAAATACAGTGGTGGGTGTTTTCAATTCCGACATATATCTTTAGCAGATGTTATAGGAAATACTATTGTTAACCATACAAATACGTGATCCAATTTCCAACCCATTTCCAGGAAATTATTTGTGCCATGTTCTATTTTCGTTCAAAAATCTTTAAAATTAAAATTATTTTGTTTTTGTAGATCTCAATTTTTGTTCATCGAGGATGTGACAGATGCGTATTTTTTCACTCTAATCATAGACATGATGGACATGGAAGATATTATCAGCAAACCAAAGGACAGGCCAGTGTTATCTCTTATGTCAGAAGAAAAAGAATGTCAGTGGTTGAATAATATGTCTAAAATTTATTTTGACATATTAAATATTATTACGGAATACCGTTAGGGCCATCGTGGTTATACGTTAAAATACAGAGGGCGACAATGCGACAGTGCGATGGCGACAATGCGATAACACGATAGTACGATGACAACAGAGCGATAGTGTTATCGCACTGTCGCCATCGCACTGTCGCATTGTCGTACTGTCGTCATCGCATTGTCGCACTGTCGCCATCGCATTGTCGCACTGTCGTCATCGTGTTATCGCATTGTCGACTCTCGCCTTCTGGTGAACGGTTCTAAACAGCTGGCGAATAAGCTGACGGTATAGAATATGGGATAAATTTACTTTTGTCAATAAATATTTTTCTTCCTGTTTTTTTCTTTTCCTTATAGACATAAACTCTCTTGGAAATCGGCGCCCTGAATAAAGAAAATCTAATGTAAAAGCAAAGAAGACAAACCTTGATTTGCATTGTAAATAATTTATATTTCCTTCTCACGTGGTCCATTAGAGCCGCTGAGTGTAATGTAATGTCATTGTTATTTAGGCAGATGTTAAGGAGTTGACTGACATGGGCCGAAAATGATTTTGTTATTCTGTGTTAATTTCTCTCCTGCTGCTTTGTTTGTTAAATAAATGGGAATTTAAAGAAAACTTAAGACACGCGTAGCATCAATAATTGTGCAAGAAGACATAAGTATTGAGTCAAAATGACGGCGTCTTGTTGTTTTTCTTTATATTTTATCATCTTCTTTAGTGGACAATTGAACGTTGCTTCGGGAAGTATTGACCAGGATGGATTTATAAAGTATGCCCGTTTGAACAACACTGATGGTCTGGTTTGTACCTCGGATAGAACCGTGTTTAAGGCAGAAAATGTGACATCTGGGGTGGAATGCGCTGTACTCTGTTCGAACACTGACCTGTGTTTCGCAATATTCTACAATTCAGAAACAAGGAAATGCACTGGTTGCACTTACTTCGGTGAAAATGAAACACTCATCGATGCTGGAACAAAGTTTTACAGTCGCATAGGTAGCATGTTTAAAATCATTCCTGGTAAATGCAGTGATTTTGCTTTCGTGCTGAGTATAGCCTTTAAATAACGTGCAATTTAGCGGGACTTTATTCTTTTCGATTTCACTTTATGGTCAGTTCTAGATGACATTTGAACCAAATAAATATGGGGAAATGCGGAATGACGTTCACAGACGACCAAAGTCCACCAAAATCCAAACAATAAGATCTTTCTAACATTTTAGAAGAATATAAGCTTATGGAGGCTTATTTGGTTCGCTTCTGGCTCTCTTCATCTAATAACTTAGCTAGTTTGAATACTTCCTTTAATCTTAACAAATAATGGGTGACAGTTTTGTTGTTCATTTTATTTATTTATTTATTTATTTGTTAATTAATTATTAATTAATTAATTAATTAATTAATTTATTTATTTATTTTATAAATAAATACATTTATTATGCACATCATTATCAAATCGTCAAAGAGAAATGTTTCAAATATGTGAATGTTCGTTTAAGTATACTTTAAATGATTGATCTTTAGGTTACCGGCTCATTCAACAAGAGCTGAATTGGAAAAATGCAATGGTCAGTAAATTTCATTTTCTTTCTGATTTTCTGATTTTTAGATAAAACATGTTTAAGTTCTGATAATAAGTGTACATACGGTTTACGATATGTGAGCCAAATGAGAGATTTTTGAAATTATTTTACTTGTAGAATTACAATTATATAAGTATCAATATAAACATAACTATCACTATCATTTTAATGTATGTGAGTAATATATTATGAATGACCGATGTGGACATTTCAACTTCATGAATTCCTGTTTTCATTTTCGTGAATTCACAAAAATAAATTCGTGAATTCATTTTTGTTAACCTACGGAATTCACGGATTCACGATTTCAATTTCATGAATTCACGATTACAACTTCCATTAGATAGTCTGCAAAAGTCCTACACTCAACGTTATTAAAATCCTTCGTGAAAAAGAGTTATTTACAAACAAGAAGTATCTTTAGAAAAAAGATATTCAGCCGACATAAAATTGGTTTATTTGTATATCGTACTTTAGGAAACATGGATATAGAACATTAAGGATTATGACATTGAGCCTATAATTGAATTTTACGTTTGCATTTTTGAATTATTGAATTCATTTGCATATGTTGGCTTTTAAACAATACTCAGAATATTTCTTTTAAAAGAAGAAACATAAGCTCCATTTTTCAGGAAAAAGTTGATTTCACGAAAACTGAAAATGAATATATTATTCAAAAAAGATAAATAAATAAAATAAATCCAATACCTAGCCGAATGGCGATTCCTTTATTTTTTGGAAATGCTTATATTTACTTCTACTTTCTTCAATCATTTAGATCTAGAAATATTTTTCATACTATCGTTGTAATCTAAAATTAATAAATTTGCTTTACGTTTGTAGGCGAAATGCTCTGAACTAGGAGGTAGTCTTGTGTCAATAAAGACTCGACAACAACATGATTCTATTGTTAGGATTCTTAGTGGATTCTGTAAGTTTGTTTGTATTTGCATCTTTCGCTCTAAAATATATTACATATTAACATGTATTTATATTCAATACATACCTATGTGTCTCTGCCCAATGTCTCTTCTTTAATATTATATGGTATGTTTTTTTTTCTTAACATTATAGTACATGGAAATATCTAAGTCTAATATATTTTGAAGATTATTCACCGTGTTTATATTATTAAGTTGCCATTTTGTCATTTAGACCTTACAAAAGAAATAAACAGCTTGTATTTGTACCACACTTTAAGCCATGGCCATATAATTTTCACCTTTTAAGATGGCGTTGATACTGATTTGCCTATGTGGATTGGGGGAAATGATATGGCAACAGAAGGAACGTTCCTATGGGAAGACGGGACTGCCTTCGCTGATACACCCGGCGCTATCCAATGGGGCCCAGGAGAACCAAACGACACAGCTTCTCAAGAAGATTGTGTTCAATTATATAAATCAGATAGCGAATGGTATTTGAATGATGTTCCGTGTGCTTTTGAACATTACAGCGTTTGTGATATGAATTAATCAATTTATATAACACAAAATCATTACATAAGAATTAAACAAAACATAATATTAATTTAAACATGAAACTAAACAAACATTTCACCTTATATACAATACAACATTATTGAATTCAGTAGAAGCAAATTCCACAAAGTTTGACTAAGACATAAATGATGAACTGAACAACAACATTTTTTCGTTTATTAACCGATTACACTATTGAGATGTTAATTAACCAACTGGTTTGAACAATATTTAACCAAATATTTGACGTTACTGTTAAAACCACATTTATTGCATCTATGATCAACTATTAACAGTGATATTGATACTGACTCATTTTCGGACTCTCTAAAAGAAGCTTACGCTATTTTATTCCTATATCTAAAGGAGATGAGTTAGGCAATGTAAACATCTGCATGCCTGTATCTATAAAGTCACACATCATTTCTATGTGAAAAATATATTTTCCTTAAGGATAACAAATGTTTAGTTCAAAAAGAAAGGACATTAAAGATAACTATGGCGAAACAGTTAACACATAACTAGACTTAACATAATAGGATTAGAACAGTCAGGTGAAAGAACTGTTGAGGGGGAGAATAGTTAAACTATCCTTTAATTACAAGTGTCTTATATGAATTGTTCAATATGAATGAATGGTCATTTAAAGTTTATTTTGCCATTAAGTTGGACGCATATTTTAGTCGTCTTATAGTTGCATTCTTGGTATCTTGGTTAACAACTTGAACGTGCGCATTTCTCTAGAAAATTGAAGTGTAAACGAATTCGTGATGCCGGAAAAAACAGGTGCCGTTGCTTTTCGTTCGCTTATAATGTTTTAACTGTTTGAAATGGTGAATATTAAATCAAAGAAATTGATGATACGTGGTTTAAATATTTCTATATATTGTATGGGTCTTCTGTTCATAGTAAAAAAGGATCGCTTGGTCACTGAATTGTTTTAGTTCGCTGAATAATGGGTTATACATGTTCTAATATAGTTGTGTCTAGTAAATCGTGCCTCCCAATAAAGACTGTTTTTGAGACCAAATCTCAGGACCGTGTACTACGATTGTTTTGTCTTACATGATATCTCATAGGGTCTTTTTTGTTGACAATTCGTGTAATGTAGCCAATCACCAAAAATTATTGACTTACTGCTTACATTTATATAACCGGCCGTAATGGGAATTAACTCGGTCGCACGATCTACCACAGTACACACTTCTACACAGAACACTCCACTCGCTTTAAGTACTTTGACATGTTTTTGTTTTTTATGTTTTGTTGTTGTTGTTTTTTTTTTGTTTTTTGTTGTTTTTTTAAATCAGAATTATTTATCAAAAATCTAAACACATTTTGCATGCAAATACTGTAGTTCAGATTGTTTATAAACTTGGTCAGGAAATTTTAAAAAGTATACTATCAGGTCATAAAAATAGGGCTGGTCCGGGCTCGACATTAACGGTTGTCCGACTGCCCGGGACAACCAAAAGTTTGGTCAGGGCAAGTGAATTTCAAAAGAACTTGTCCGACAGGGCAAGTGAAAAAAAATCATAAGTAAACATATAAAATTCCAATATTATGAGCAATAATCCTTGCAAATTACAATTTCAATCTTAATTAGAATTAATTAGAACGGATCATATATGTTGAAACGATAAATAACGAACCTCACAGCAGGGGCAATTGTACATGTACACAGACTATCCGGTTATCTGATGAATACAGTTGAGTTCACACTAAAGGTTACACAAAGTGCACTAGGGGTGCACTAGATGTGCACTACTTGTGCACTTCAAAGTGCACTAGTAGTGCACTACTAGTGCACTTCATAAGTGCACTTTGTAGTGCACTAGACCTATTATATGTTTTAGCAGTTACCTTTTATTTCAATGAATAGCAATTTATCTTTTACAAAAAGATAGATAAATATAGATATCTGTATAATAGTTTTTTATAATAAATTTGATGTTGTGAATATTGAATTTTGTAAAATATGGTGTAAAATATTAGCACAATAATTTTTCAAAGTCATTAATTTTACAAAATTTGTACTTTAAAATTTAATTGATAGAATAAGTAAATATAAATAATAATAACTTACAAATAAACAAAATTAATTGATATTTGATATGATTCTATTTTATTATAATCTGCTAATGAAATATGAAACATTGAAATGTTTTTTGTCTTTTTTTTGGGGGGGGGGCAAATTATACTAATTAGATATTTTTGATCTTATCTTATGGTTGTTTTGGTTTAAACATATTTATTATTCAACAAAACATTGAACAAGTGATAAATATTTACAAAGTACATTTTGGGATTGGGCAGAAAGCTATAAAGCTTAGGAATGTCCTCTCTGGTTGTTTTAGTTAAGGGTAATGATTTTAAGCATTAATAGCCTTTAATACATTAAAGAATTAATATGTTTTAATTTGCCTAAAATTTGTCAATTTTATCTCATTTATAATCTCTCTTACCTTAGATTTTCTTAAGACTAATATAAATGATATATATTATTCTGAAAATAAACAGTTCAAATCTCTCTTACCTTCTCAAACTGAGATTTACCTAAGATTAATATAAATGATATATATTAATCTGAAAATAAACAGTTCTATATATATGAAATGTTGATTAAGTATTGATATGTGTGAATTAAGTATTGATATGTACCTGTGGGACACTAATATACTTTAACTGACATGGATATTAACAAAAAGATTAGAAAATCTTTCAATTCCATTTTTTGAGACGACACCAATCATTTTTCTTCTATTCATGCATTGTAACATAATTATGCAATATGATTACTTTTATGAGTTTATTATAAAATGCAATTTCTTTTTTAGTTTTCTTTTTTTCTTTTTGTACTAATTGTAATGAAATTTATTTGCACCAACATCCAGAGTATACAGAAGTTACATTGCCTACTTATATTTTTCATCTGCCTTTTGTTATTTACCCTGAGGGGCTCTCTTATCAGCAGGGTACTATATTAAAACACCAATACACAGCATGACTTTTGACACTTTAATCTTCTGTAACTGTTTTATGCTCATGTATATTATTTTATTTAAAAAAAAAACAAACAAAAAACAGATCTGCATTAAAGTGAAAAGGAAGTTGCAAAAGTTTTATATATTTTCTTTAGAATATGTTATCTTCTAAATGTGTTAAAACTGACAAGGCAAATTTGTCAAATCTATAATAGAAAGGATAAACATTTTCCAGTTCAGAAACTAAAATATGCTGCAAATTTTAATGCAGAATTGCAAGAAATGTGGATAAAAATTGATATGAGGTCTTTCTAGAATAGTTAACACTTATATTAATTTCAAACCAGTTTTTTATGATAAGATAAGAAAATTCCACTTCAAAAACAATAATGACAGTAATATCTAACATGCGTTTATGTCATTATTTTTTATATTTGATTATACAAAAATAAATTATAGTCATTTATCTATGTCTTACATGTACTTTGAAAAAAAAGAGGAAATTTTACTTAAATATTGCATACATCTGCATTTTTGTTATTTACCCTGAGACCCTCTTATCAGCAAGGAGACCATTGTGATGAAAACAGTCGCTCTCAGAAAAATACCAATACACAGCATGACTTGAGATTTTCCTCTTGTATAAAAGCATTCCCTTTATACATTAAATTTTTGATATAGAAATCTTGAATAAAGTTATCAATTCTTTTTATTTCATGGAAATTTTTTAATTATTTAAAATATATCTTTAAAAAGTATGCAATCATTTCGTGGTTGAAAAACATAAAATCACAGTGTATGGATTGTTTTAAAATCAATGAATCACTATTCTCTTTTAATCTTGAACATGAGGAATTGCCTCTTAAGTCATATATTATTATGCTGAATGGGAAGAAATGTGGATAAATGGATATAAATATATAAAATTCAGCTTTAGAGACAATAATATCTAATCTGCATTTATGCCATTATGATATGTTTTCCATATTCGATTATACAAAAATTATGGTCATTTATCTGTATGACTAACTAGCCTCAGTGTCAACGCCTGATGAATCCCAGGCTTATGTCTAACATGCATTTTGAGAAAACCAGGGGATTTGAATGCATACTTATAATCTGCAAAATTGACTGTTCTTTGTTATTTACCCTGAGGCCCTCTTATCAGCAGGAGAGTGGTATAATGAAAACAGTCCCTCTCAGAAAAGACCAATACACAGCATGACTTGAGATTTTCCTCTTCAAAAAAAGTATTCCCTTTATACATTAAATTATTAATATTGAAATCATGAATAAAGTTATCACATTTATTTATTTTATGGATAATATTTTAATTATTTATATCTTTAAAATATATGCAAGCATTACACAGTTGAATACTAAATAATCACAGTATATTGATTGTTTTCAAATCAATGTATTAATATTCTCTTTCGATATTGAACATGTGGAATTATCTCTAAGTTACATATTATAGAAATGATATTTTAGCTTAAATATAAACCATTCCTTGATTTGTTTGAGCTTATGAAAAAAAAGTTTATGTTGTTACAAACTTAATTAATTGGGCCAGAACTATCACATTGAATTTCCATTTGTACACTAGAAAATTGAAATACATGGCCATTAAAAAAAAGCTTTAAAAACACTTATTCAATTATCCATTACTGAGCATATTTAAATTTAACCTTATTAATTCTATAACTTTGATTTTAAGGGGTATTATTTTACACTTACAGTTAAATACTGGGTAATAAAAATATGAATACAATGAATAAAAAAAAATTAAGCTGTAACATGATATCACCTAAAATGTTAAAACTGCTGACTTTAAAATTTACATATTTATATTCATGAATAGGCCATATATTCCCAAAGTTTTTTTCTTACAGCAGCTTGACAATGGATGCCCCCTGTCACTTGATATGCAATTATCCAATAAACCATTTAGGTGTGACCTGCCCTGGCCAGTCTGGTCATATGGTCAAGAAGTGCACAAAGATTGAAGTTTAGTGTGAACTCAATTGTATGTCAAAACTTGATTAACATTATTTATTATGTCAACACCTCTTCTTATTAAAGGTGCTCAAAGAAAAAACGTTTCTCCTGTAGATAATTGTAAAAATAATAACTATTCATCTGCAAATTTGATACAGAGACATATCCACAAGGAAAAAAATGTAAATTTAGTAACAAAATCGGTAAATGAAATTGTCACATATTTTCGCGACTTAAGATGTGGCAAACACAAAAAAAAACCACAAAGTTTCTGTCACAACTTTATAAAAATTCTTTTATGAAGAAAGTACTATATTTAAGTGATTTTTATATATCAAATGCACAAAACTTGGATTTTTTGTCAGAATAACCATGTTTTTTTTACTGTTTTTTTTTCTTCAAAAATACAAACAATGTATAACTTAATTACTGAAAACATTTTAAAATCTTATTTAGCCCCTTTAAACCTTTCTTCTATTTCCAACCAATTTCAGTGAAAATATGAGTATGATTTTGTCACAAAATGTCTTAATTTCTTAAAATAAATATGAGTATGATTTTGTCACAAAATGTCTTAATTTCTTAAAATAGCCTGTACGGCTTATAATGAAACCCATGCATGATTAGAGAATAAATAAACACCATTTTCAAAGATTGCCAACACTTGTTTTCAACACTTTACCGGTTTAGGTCAGGGCAAACAAACTTTGGGTCAGGGCAAGTAACTTTCAAAAGTACTTGCCCGACAGGACAACCAAATAAAAAAGTTGTGTGGTACAAGTAGGATATTTTAAATTATTATTTCAATCACCCCAAAACCGATATTTTAGCACATATTTTCTGTATAAAAGGTATTTACTTTTGTTTTTCTTGGATTATTGCTCTATACGTAAAGTTATTACTACAATTTTATATATAGTATCCCGGGCAAAGCGCATATATTGATGTATGAATACCTTAAAAATGATAAATATCCATGTAAATATATTTGAAAAATTTCTAATAATTCAAGATATATTCTGTAAATAGCCACTTGTCATCTTATTGTATATTCTTCTTAAATATCAATACTTAAATTCATGCCTTAGCTACTAGCCAATCAATGTTTTTTTTTCACTTTTCAGATGTGTCTATTGTTAGACAATATGTTTTATTCTCTGTTATTGTCAATAAATAGCTTATTAGCTTATGTTTCTGGTAATTTGTAAACCAACATTAAATAAAGCTTCTTGCACCTTGTATCTTGGTATTTATTTTTTGCGACGGAAGCGCCCTCATGCATGCATAGAGTAATGCATAGTGAATGTAGACGGTCTCAACCAAAGAACACCCAAACAAGTAGTACACATCAAAAGTGGAACATTTCTTTAATTGCGTGTGTCGTCTTTTCTTTAAAAAAATAATTTTAATATGTTTGTTGCAAACATGTATATGTAAATTTTCAATTTTTAAAAAAATTCTTTCCTACAACTTAAAAATAGTTTGTGTCGGGAATAGCTTGAATAATTTATTTATACATCTTTAACGACTTATGTTCATTCGAAAGATATCAAACGTACCCCAACAAATAAAAAAAAATATTGTTAAAAAAAACAAATGGATCAGCAGAAGAACAGTGTTAACTACTATTCCGTGATTCGCTTCTACGCCCTATGTCTTCCATTGTTTTTTTTTGTTCAGTGCTCTTCTGGGCTCCTGGCCCGATATCATTTTGTCCATTGAATGTCGCCCTACATTTTTGATAATTTTTGTTCTCATGTTAAAAGCTAATGGTAACCACCTCATTACAACAACATATATTAAATATTTAACTGATTTTTCTTTGAAGCTATACTATAAGTTTTCTAGAATTTTAAAGAACGTTTTGATCTTTGAAGCTAAAGTTTGATATCGTTTGTGTTGATTCCTTTACATCCAATATTGAGATAACGTATTTCAAATTGCCTTCGATATGCATTGTGATAAATAAAGTTACCATAAAATGAGAAATGCTTCTTCATGGTAGTCCTAGGTACATGCGTAAGAAAGTGCTAACCAATCAAATATAATAACCTAAGGGGTCATGAAAATTAATGTATGTTTGATTATTATTTAATTTTGATGAAATTGAAACATATGCGTACGAACATTTAATTACTGAGGATTAAATTAAAGAGGATTTACATGATTGTACCAAGTTTTTCATCATAAACGGTCTATTGAAATATTAGTTTAGGTAATAGGTTCTAAACAGAGTTTTAAAAATTAATTTTCGAGCGAGAAAATAAATATCTTAAAACTCTGTATATAACCTATAACCGACTTAAAGTTTGCCCCGGCCACATTATGTACATAGGCGGAGTCCATTAAATCGGCTCATTTAACGTATAAATTCAATACATGCAGTTGAGTTACAGCAAAATATAAACAAATAGAGCGATTTCATCGGCAGACAAACTTTGGCGAACTGTAAAACCTTTTACCTTTTGACAACATAATTAATTGCGTCGAGTACCTGCGGATGGTTATTCACAATAGTAACCTCTATTAGTATAAATGATATTTTGTTTATTTTTCACTTTTTCTACCACAGCATAACATGAATATTGACAGAATTATAATATTTTCTTAATACAAACCAAACCAGTTATATTTTATGAACAATGAATAAAACATAAATGATTAGGAATAAATGTTATAAAGAGATTACTGATAGTAAAGAACTGATTATAAGAAGAATAAATGTAGCATTATTTGTGTTTACACGAAATAAGAATAAGTTAAAGAACTGTACTATTTATTTATTAATGCCTTTGTTTTGAATCTTTTCTTGGACAGTGGTGCGTAATTTAATAGGATGCTTGAAATGCATGACCAATGGTCAGGTTAAATTGGTGTGAGTTTTAACAATATTGCAAATGATATTGTGTTAAGATTCCACCGTATGTAATTGTTAGCAATAGGGAGATATATTTAGATCCAGCATGATTATATTAAATATTATGATAGTTGTATGAAACAGTGTGTGCTATTTAACACATTTTAGGTTATTTTGTAAAAATAGCTTAAAGATCGAGCTCGATGTAACGAGATTTTTTTTTCAAAATAGAGCCACGCTCTATCTCTGAAACGTTTTATTACAAATTATGATATGATCTATAAATTCCTTTAAAATGACTCCCCGATTGGTTAAGATGTAATTTTGTCGTAAAAAACTAGTGAATATCAGAGTATATTCATTTTTTTCTTCTAAAAATAGATTTTTTTTATTATATTCACCTTTTTCTTCTCTAAAAATAGATTTCAATATACGCGAGTAACGACGTGACTTCACGCCAAGTGTGTAATTTCTTTTCTGGGCAACTCGCAAATAAACGGCAAATTAGTCTATTTAGTAACTGTCTTTACATTTTAGAATATTTCAAACGTAGCATGCCAATATGCTCATTAAAATGTTGGAGCAAAATAATGGAAAAAGTAAACATGCTGAAAAATGTCGATTTACGTCGTATTAAATGGCAGATTTGATATCAGATATAAAAGAGATTTATAGATCATTTAATAAAAAAGATATTTACTTTTTAGCTGGTGTATATCGCCTCGATCAATATTAACTTTTTCAGTACATATCACATCATATTCACCAGCTTAAAAGTCCATATTTGTATAATATTTTCGTTTTACATATTAAAAATAAGTTTTCTTTCTAGTAAATTCTGGTAAATACATTGTTCAATCAGTCAGTCCATATTATTAACAAAATGAAATAATCCGTAGAGAAATCATAATTGTATTAAGTAAATTCTTATCGTTTTCATTTGTTGCAATATGTTGTGTCAAATATAGCAGTTTATTGTGGAGAAAAAAATCTCAAATTTCTCTTAATAATACATGAAAATGTCGGTCATCTGATCCCGAAGGTAAAAACTTATTCCTCACAATGATCTTTTTGCACATGAATATTTTAAAACATTGACACATGGAGTATTTCTATACTTTTTTTTTAATTTGATTTGATTTGATAACACTCCCTACAAGAGTGATAAACACAATAAAATTAATAATTGAATGTATTGATCAACCACATTTATATCCAGACAAAAGGTTTGTAAAATAACAGACGAGCAGGTGATACCTTTAATTGAAGACCGGTTTAATTGCGATGTTTTTTTATCTTACTGAAATAAAGATTTAGGAGCATTTGTTAATGCGGACCAGAATTGTTCCTTATATATCGGTGATTTCGTTTACCCACTTTTTCCAAAAGTATTTTTCAATCCAAAGTTTTCAGCATCGTGTCTATTGCCAGATTGAACAAGGAACTAAAAATTATGGAGTAGGCCTAAAAAATCAATGACTAAGTTTATTCATGAAGGATATTCAAGATTTTAATCTATAAATACAGGATTGACTTTCATTGAGGTGTATTTAAATATATTTAATGAGTGGCGGTAGCATTAGACTGGATCTAATCACTCAACAATGCTACGATAGGTTTTACTGTCTGTCACGTTACTCTTCCTTTTGACTAACAGACAAATTGCTCAAAGGTTATGAAATAATAGACATACATCAATTTACATGACCCCATATATTATTATACATGTACATAATTGGTTAGCACTTTCGTATGTCTACAATGGACGGCCATGAGAAAAAAGACGCTCTTTAAATAATTTTATGTATCAAAATCCAAACCAGAAACACGTTGTCTCACCATTGAACATACATTAAAAGAAATACCATAAGCGATTTCAAACGACCGAAAACGAGCCTTTGATTTCTAAAAAGCTTATGGAACGTTCAAACGAAAAGTGTGTCTGGTGAGATGTTAGTTGTAAAGAGATAGTTATCGTTAATGTCGTTGTAAAGAGATAGTGATCGTTAATGTAAAACATGAGAACAAATATTAACGGCGACATCTAATGAATGCATACCCCAGTAAAATCAAAGAACACATGTCATCCGACCAAGCCTTATAAAGGCACTGAACATGAACGATCGAGGACACATGCGCAAAGCAGAGAATCACAGTCGAGTGGGAACCACATTTCTGCGTTTTCACTTGTTGTTGCTGCTGTAAATTATGAATAAAAGAGTGGTTCAACATACTCCTAAGCCCTAATTTTACACGTTTTGCTTTCTGAAGTTTAGTTATGTATTCCAAATACATTTGTCCATCTGACTTAAATGAACATCCGCCACACACACATTTTATTTAAGTTCTAGAAAAAGAATAATCAAAATTAGATTGAAATGATCTGCCAATTTTATTACCAGAAGATGTTTTTGAAATTCACTGTCATGAAGATGATGATTATTTGTAGTAGCCTGATTCATGTGATTTGAAATATTTTAGGAAGAAACAATTTAGAATTTCTTTCTTCGTATTTGTATTAAGACGAATTCAAATAAGTTAATGGAGTTACTTAGAAAACACAGCAAATCATGTTTGTCATAAACACTAGTACATCAGTAAAAATACTATAAAAGAATAAATCAACCATGTATGGGAAGCGGCGTTTCCTATTATAAGTCGAGAAGAGTTAAACAAAAACTGCTAGTTGGTTTTTAACGCCACTATATATTCATAATGTGATCATCTATAGTGTGTAAAGTTTTTTAACATTTATTACATATCTAATTCATATTAAGTGAAAACATATTTGTTTTGTATTTACAATATTTTTTTAAACTTATATCAAAGTTGAGCAAGTATATCTTTTACCAACTTAAGCTTTTTTGCTGCTTTCACATATTTTACCGATAAGTGATACGTCGCATTTAGCCGATACATAATGTAGTTTATTGATAAAAATGAACTTTGAAACACATCTTAGTCATGAATATTATAAAATCCGACGAAATGTTATTGTTCGCGAGATCTTAAGTCTACAAATGTTTAATTTGGTTGTCGTGATGCATTAATGGTCAAGTAAACATGTCGTATACGGGTTTCACCGTAGCCAAAAAAATAAGAATTATCATAACATACGAGCAACATAATCGGGAGCCTTGTTCATTGGTCTTTAATGAAAATAAAATGAATGCTGTTTCTGCGTCTCTATACACTTTCTTATATAAATTTGCTATATTATATGCTTTGAAGCTTGTTAGTAAAATATTTCTTTATAAAAAAATCAAACTTGTTAGTAAATATTTTTTTATAAAAAAATCAAACTTTTGCTTCTTATGCCTAGTAGTCGTAGACGAACGAAAAACCGATCAATTTAAATAGGTTTTATTTTGGTATCATAGTTTTGTTATTGATTAGAACATGGATACAAATAAAAAGTTAATAGTCTATTCACAAGCGCATGTACTTAGTTATAATTTTCATATAAAGACTGACATGGAATCACGAATTGTGTACATTTTCATTAATTTATTGTTTAACTTATTATAACATGATTCTATGTCAATCCAGTTTATATCACTCGTTTTTACAGTGGAATTAGTAAAATGTAATTTACTCTTAATGTAAAACAAAACAACATCACAAACCAAAAATAACATGTTTTTTGTAATAAAAACTAACTCATGCCTTTGGAAGAAGAACCTAGATGATAATAAGAGGCTGGACTCTTTAAAATCCTTAAGTATGCATATAGACCAAGTTAACTAAATTCCTTGCTATGGTGGCGAAGTTTTCTTGTACTAAAAGTCGCCCCGCTCCCTCAATAATAAGAGTGTTTTTGCTCTGCGCCCCACCTCCCCGCCATTTTAACGTGTTAATTTTCGACTTTTTGCTTGGCGAGTCGCGGGGCGAAAACACAAATGGCACAAATCAGCCACCATACCTATCGCATTTGAGATAACTTCACAAAAAGTTGGACCAAGCTTACGCCATTAAAATACAAGTACAGTCCTTTTTATCACAAAAAAGCGTTGATGCAAAGTATTAAAGCGACGCCAAAATATTTCTAGATGAAAAGTATAACTATTGTGCACTAAAAAGTGTCAGTGTTAAAACTTAATCTTGAACTGAATAACAACAAAAATTCAAATTTAACCTTAAACTGTTGGCTGTAACGAACTTGGACTTTGCACTTAAAATGTACCAATGATCCTCAATAAATGTACAGACAAAATATAATTATTGCTGCCTAATGAACAGTGCAGATTGAGATAAGACTAAATGGATATGTGGCTCACCTTGATCTGCATTGACCAAATTTACCAAACATGTTTAGCAGTTTAAGGATAATAAAATAAGTATGTGGAATACAACTGAGCCTTTTTGCTTTGTGAGTATTAATAAATCAGATTGTTTGAGAACACTGGCATCTATTTACTCTAAATTGTTCTATGGAGCAACATTTTACGATTCGAACATATCTATTTATATACAGCGGCTCTCTTCTTAAAAAAACTTGCACCTTTTAACTCTTAAGTGTTCTGTGGATCAATGTACGTATCTTATAGCATTTAATAACAAACACAAAACATTTTGTAAACAATTATTTAATACATAAACACAGTTTACTGAAAGTAAACTTCCTTTAATTTCAAATTTGAGGAAAAGTAAAAACACGCTGAAAAATATTAAATTTTAATATATAGGCAGAATTTTAAATTTCAAAATATAAACATACACATCAGACGTATGAAAGACATATTATCAAAACACCAACATATTTTAACCACAAGCCTCATACTGTTACTCTCAAAAAATGTTTGACAGAACAGTATACAATATTCGAAGTCCGGCTTTTAGTATTACCAATAAAGCGAAAATAAGGGACTGAGCCAGCAATTTCATAAAAAATGAATATCACAATGGCAATGCTTTTTCAAATAAAATTATTAAATACAAAAATAACAACATTTTTATTTAAGAATACAAAAAACCTAATTAACACAACTTGATATAAACTGATTATAACTGCTTCGTTTTCTCAAAGATGTTATTATAATGATCTCAATTGTTTCCGTTGCATCAAAAATAGTAAAGATAAAAAAATCAATTTGCATACATATTAAGTATCATTTAAGGAATAACTGAAGGTCATCGTTTGGTAGATAAATAACGATTAAAGACACGAGTGATGACATGTCTGAAATCCGTACTCTCCGTGCCTGTAAATGGGGATGGCGCCTCATAAAGCCTAGAATACATGCAAACATGAATTCCAGTACAATTAATGTTTTGCCGCTTACCCAGACATTTTCATTAATAAAACATTACTACAGTAACTGGAAACCTATCTGCGCAAATACGTTTTTGTTAAAATGTCATTTTTAGCTGAATAATGGATGCCAAACTCTTGATAATCAATAAATTCAGTTTTCAATTCGCATACTTGTAACTGAAATAGTTTCTAAAGCACATGCCATATATCTTTCATTGCACCCATCGACCGCGACCTTAGATGCTGATCACTTGCGCAATAGACAATATGCTAGGTTGGCCATAAAAGAAACATTATTATAAATATGTATGCTTACACAAAACTGGTACTTGACAATAAAATCTATAAGCATGTATAGTTTTACAACACCATGTATATAGATTGGAAAACAAGCATAACACTAATATGTGTAACGTTTAAAAAATACACTAAAACATACGATATTTCAGAATTGATTCTTAACGTCGGTTTGCCTTTTTTATTTTCGTGTAACATGTCTTTGATTGCCAACCAAAAACAGCACGGCTACCGTTTAACGTTTTTTTTTTTGCTGTTGTTTTTTGTTATTGAAAATTCATAAAAGATCATGTCTTGTACATGTTTATTTGTTTCATTAAATTCCTTTTCTTATATAAAATATACTCAGTGAGTATAACAGAGGCCTATAAAAGGTTTCTTCCCAATGGAAATTTTTTTTTTAAATAATGCAGTTTTTCTAAAAATTCTGCTTACGCCGGTGCTAGGGGGCGTGGCCAGACTCAATCATTTTCATGTGCCGTCTTGGGATTTCTTTGGGGATTCCTATTTTCTCTATTTTACATCAGTTTTTTAAATTCCCAAACCAGCAATTTTAGCGACGATTCTTCCCAAAATCAAGAAGCTAATGTCTCTTCCAAATAAAGTGAGTAAAATCACTGATACCTTTATTTAAGATTGAATACGACATTTTGCTGTACAGTGAAAATTATAAAATGTTGAAATGTTTTGAACAAACGCATATTTAATTTGTTTCATATAAATTATTTTCAAGTATCAATATCCCTATTGCATTACATGAACTTTAATTTAAATGAACATTTTATGTTTTATACATGAAATGCCGGGTATTGATTGCATATTGATATTTTACGGCATTCATTGTGGAATGAAAATGATTCACGAGCAAATGCATACATTTTGATAGATAAACACATTTTACTGCAGTTTTTATTACATTTCATGAATAAATTTGATTAAAGCAGACACTTTCAGAGATTTTCAGCTACCCATATTTCTTATTTCGAAACATATCGTATGTTATGCAGGTTTTTTATACAAGTTTTATTTCTCGTAAATTCTTGAACTGTTTGATGTTTTTTTTAACTTTTACAAGCAACTATACTTTCATAAATTAACGTATCTTCCCCTCTGTAAAAGTAAGAAAATCTTGATAAAGTGTGATCCTTCGGAAGCATTTCATCAGTAGTCCTCCAAATTCAAGCTTGTTTTCATGAAAATTTTGACTATTTATTTAAAACGATAGTATTGTAAAGTGAATAAAGAAAGAAATTTACAACTTGCAAATAGTACTTATAAGCCACATAAATTACCAAAAAAAAAGAGGTCAACATATGCAAAAAAGAAACGCAGTGGAAATATGATGATAAATACTGCAAAATTAGTGATTAATCGCATATAACATGTAAATTATTACATGATTCTTAGAGCATTACGCCTCCAGATGAGCCGAAATATTTCAAGAAATTCAATCATTAGAAAAACGTTTTAAGATCTAAAGAAAAGTACATTATTCAATATTTAATTAATGTTTTCCATGTTATGTGCAATAAGTGACTGACTTTGCCGTATCAATCACTATAACTCTACTGCGTTAGTACATGTTCTAACGCAGTAAGAAGTAATCATGTATACAGTCGACTCCGCTTATAACGAACTCAATGGGACATTTAAATATCGTTCGTTATACCCGAAGTTCGCTAAAAGCGAAGTAGCAACAACTTGCTGACTTGTTTGGGTAGGTAAATTTTCCGTGAAAAAGGCATACCTGTCGCTGGTCACCGGTATAATCTGTATTTTAGGCAGCGGTTATTTAATGTGGGTCATTTTATTGAACAATATATTATGAAAATTGTGCATGCATTTAGACATGTAGTACTTGTCTTTAAAGTGCTTACCATTTGTATTCTTTACTATTTGTTTGTTGTTGTTTGGTTAATATTGCAAACAAAAAATCGGTTATTTTGGTAATTATCGGGTATTTACAGCAATTTATCAACTGAAGGTGCGAAATACAAATTTTCCGTAACAAGTAGGAAATTATGTTGTGAGAACATTTTAACAAAATCTTTATTCTTACCCGTATTAACACCCGATTGAAAAATTATCGGAAAGCGGTATTCATGTACTGATCTAAATCGAGAACATCCCGATATTTCAATTATAACAGTTTGTTTTAACCGAGGAAATTTACATGTTTTTCGCCGTTTGGGACTTGAAAAATGGTTCGCTATAGCCGAAAATTCGTTGTAAGCGAGTACGTATTAAGCCATGTGATTTAATATAAAATAAAGACGGAATCGGCCGGGGATATCAGATAAAGTTCGCTATTAACGATATTCGTTATAAGCGAGTTCGTTATAAGTGGAGTCGACTGTATTTTGATCTCTTTGTGGTTATTTACGTGGATTTTAAGTGCCGTTTGCAATGCGTTAATTTATTAAGTTTTAAATACTTTTCATGAAGATTAGTATGAGTCTGGAGGCGTGCTGCTTTAAATTATTTCACTTTTGTTAAATTCTTTCTCAAGTTTAATTTCTTTTATATTTTGGTTCCTCTGGAGGCGTGCAGCTTTAATCATAACAAAATTATAAGAAAATTTCAGACTCGGTTTGACTGAGTCTGTTCCATTAAAGTGACATTATGCTCATATTTTCATAGTCAAGTTGAGCTGAACTTACTATATATTTCAAAATATTGACTGTAAAAATGGTGATTGACCAACAGTCTAATTGGAAATTGTTTAAGATAAAATTTAGATCTGTCTGAAATATACAAAGATTGTCCCACTCTTTTTATGAACTGAATATAACAGGTAAATTTTAATGATTATTTATTTCTAATGAGAATTTACGAAACATAAAACTTGCATCATGAACCTGCAGAAAATGCGATATCTTTTGAAAAAAGAAATATTGGCAGCTGAAAAAATCTGAAAAGAGTCTGCATTAATCAGAATTATTCATGAAATGTAATAAAACTGCATTATAATGTCTCTGTGTATCACAATGTAGTATCATTTTGATCCCACCATGAAAGCCGTACATTCATACGTAATTGTGTAAATATCGATATGCAATTACCTGCATTGCATGTATAAAAGATAAGCATTTTCATTACAATTGAATTTCATGTAATCAAATAGAAATATTGATATTTGTAAATGATTTATATGAAACTCAATATGCGTTTGTAACTGTTCTTCACTAAGGAATAGCAAAGTGTCGTATTAAATCTTAAATGAAAGTATCAATGATTTTGGTGGAGGCCTTAGGAAGAATCATCGCTTAAATTACTGATTTGGGTAGTAAAAAAGCTGATGTAAAATAGAGAAAATATGAAATAGATAATAAAAAGAAAGCCAAAAAACAGCAAAATTGAAAATGTTGCAAGCTCGGTTTGACTGATCCTGTTCATAGACGGTACTGTCAAGTGCAAACTACCTTGCACGTCCCCTAACACCGGCTTAAGCAGAATTCAACATTTAAACATGAAATGGTAAAATTTTGAATTTAGAAACATCCGCAGATGTGTTCATACGGCGGTCCTCATTGAACCTATGTGGCACTTACATTACATTCCATCGTATGGTCCCCAAGTTATAGAAAGCGTGTGCCCTTAACGAGAAAACAATGGGCGGAACTAAACAAAATGGAATTTATGAATATCAAAGATGAAACGTCAAAAGGCAAATATAAAAAGCAGGCAACTTATTTTAAGGGTGATTCATTATTATTCATGACGGAATATTGGAAGCACCAAACTACAAATGCAAAAAAGTTAAAACTAAAATTACCACAAACACAACAAGAATGTCGTGCTGATCGATCTGTAAGGATGGGAAATATAACATTTCTAATTGAATATACGGGGCGACTTTTCACAACCTCCACATGGTACAAACAACGCTTATGTGGCGATAAAATAGATAAAATAAGAATCCCTAAAATAAGCCCCAAAACGGCAAACTTGAAAATGTTGCCGGCTCTGTTTGATTGAGCCTGTTCATGGACGGTACTGTCAAGTGCAAACTATCGCCCTTGTCCACTAGCACTAGCTTAAGCAGAATTCAAAGCTTACATATTTGAAAAAAAATGCATTAATTTAAAGAAAGTTTCCATTGAGAAGAGGCCTTTTATATGCCTCTGTTATATAAGGAGTATAGTTTATATACAAGACAAGTATTTTTTATGAAACAAAAGTATCACGTACAAGACACGTTCTTTTATGATTTTTTTTAAAAAAAAGCATAATTATAAATGTTATTTTTGTTTTCCAATCTATAAATATGGTGTTGTAAAACGATACATGCTTGTAGTTGTTATTGTTGACTATTCCGAAGAAGTACCAAGTTTTTGTTTGCATACATATTTATAATAAAATGTCTACTTGCCTACCTAGCATCTGTTCTATTGCGCTAGTGATCTGATACCGACGCAGCAATTCAAGTCGCGGTAGATGGATGCAATGAAAAATATATGTCATGTGTTCTAATAACTGTTAATTACATGTATGTGATATTAAAACTTGATAAAAGTTGGGCAAGTATTATCAGCTGAAAATGACATTTTAACAAAAACGTATTTGCGCTGATAAGTTTGAAGTTACTGTAGTAATAATGTTTTATTAATCAAAAAACCTGGGTTAGCGGCAAAACATACATTATACTGGAATTCATGTTTACATGTATTCTACGTTTAATGAGGGTCTATCCTAGCTTACATGCACTGAGAGTACGGATCCCAGACATGTAACCAGTCGTGTCCTAAAATGTTATTTTTCTACCAAAAGATGACCTATATATTTTGAATTATAGTTATTTACTTGAAAAATATGTATGCACATTGATCTTTGTGATATTTACTACATTGATGCACGGGAAGCAAATGAGATCATTATAATAGCATCATTGAGAAAACATAGGTGTAACTGTCAAAATATATGATCATATATTTCGGACGAGCTTGACTGACTAATCAGGATTTGCAACTCGGACTTATACCTGACATATGTGTTCTAAGCAAAGCATTCTTTCCAGTTTTTTCAAGATAAATTTTGAATGCAATTTTAGCCAAAATCTTGTGGTTCCTTTAACAAATTTATAACTTAATAAAACGACCCAAAATCGGTGAAATATAATTTAGATATTCTACAAGAAAGACATACTGGATATCTTCGTTATTTTGATAATGCACTTTGTCCAAAACCATGCGAAGAATATTCTGGATACAGAAGGATCAGATTTCACAGATCATAACCGTATAAATGGGTTACCGCCTCAGGTAACAGTATTTTTCTTGGGATGGTATTTTCACTGTTACCCACAAATCCAAGTGGTATTTAAATACTATAACCGATTATTATCGGAATGATAGTTTTACTGTTACCCACAAACCTGTGTGTTACCAATATAATAACAACATGGAGTAACCTTTGATATCAATAATTTGTCATCACTAACGTCTCTACCAAGAGGACCGTTCTCCCAAATTTTTCTCCACTACAAAATAACCTGAACTTATCAATTTTACATCTAAGTTCAATAAATTTGCGAAAGCCTTATATGTGCATCTTCGTAAATCATTGCACCGATATAAAATACATTTTTTCTCATGACATTTCTCGTGTAACATACGAACGAAATATTTAATCACATGGTATGGATTGTTGGATCATGAACACAATTTTTACATAATAAAGATTTACATATCTTGTTTAATTATTTTGTAAATCTATAGAGGAAGAAATAAACGGTCGCATAAACCTTATATTAGTGCTGCGAGACACTTATCCATACTTCTAGCATCTATTGTTTAATTTTGTACCGACAGTACCCGAAAGGTTATTACTTTTGGCGAAATGAAAAAAAAGAATTGAGACGCATGCGACTCTTTTCTTTACACACTTCTTCGTAGGTAAATGTAAAGCTATCCTCAGTATTTGAGAAATTTGACCTTGACACACTTTCTAAAAAATGAATAATTACGATATCTAACAATCTGAATTCAAACCTTCATTATTTTACCAGTTTTAAATGAAATCAAAGTAACAGTCTTTTGTTTTAAAGTAGTTGCAACATTTAAAATTTAATAAACGATGATATAATTTATTAGTATCTAATTTATTCATCTTGAAATTGGACTTTCAAATAACTTGTTTTACCGTCCAGTTTTCATTTTGAAAAAAAAATCTACCTATCATGTGTATTTTTTCTTATCTGGTTACAATGAAATGAAACCAATTAAGATGAATAAATAAATATAAAAAACTGATATATTATTCATTTATTTATTTTATTTATTTTTTGTTGTTTTACAGCGCACAAACAAAATTAAGGTCATATGGAACCAAACAGGAACATTGATTTTGGCTAATCTCGGGTGTCTAACAAATTTACTCAACACTATAGGTCAAAACAACCTCATGCATAGACTCCAGTAATTCTGATCCAATTAGACGCTCCTTGCAATCACGTAGGGATAAACGATGGCTACCAAAAACAAAAACAAAATGTTTCAAACAAACAAAAGATAAATAAGGAAAACAATGCGCCGAGTCGTTAAACAGAAAGTTTGTAAATATTATACAAACTACTTATTTCCTATTTTATAGTTGTTGTTAATTTCAAACGAACGCTGTCATCTCAAATGGTTACGTCTTAACCTTTATAGCTGATTTCTTCATTGCAATTAACTTGTCATAAACCAACACACGTTTGTTTACCAGCTTGGTACTTTGATATTCCGAGATGATTCGCTGCTTTCGCCGTTATGACTTCAATTGTGCTTGCACATTTTGACAAATAGTAACACCATAAAGATAAACAGTTGTTCTAGTGGGAGTAGTTAGTACATGCGTACAGTACTCAAATAAAATAACCTACGGGGTCATGCATTTGATTATTATTTCACAAACCTTGAACAATTCGTCTGTTAAGCCTAATTAAAAAAGAGTAACGTGACTACAAGCAAACCCTATCGTAGCCTGAAGTTTAAGTCAAGAGATTAAGTCTTATGCAGGTGCTAGAGTGCGTAAACGGTTGGCAATAACCTCTACGTTACAGGAACAACCTAAACAAGACGGAGTTTGCAATATTTGCGTTCTTTAAGTGTTCTTTTTTCTGATTTCGTGCATGTGCCAAGTACGAAAATTACAAACAATATTAATCAAATCATTTACTTTGGTATGAATTTCATTAAAAGGCATTGACATGTCCTTTATATTATATACTGTTTAAAACTTGAATGTTGTAATGTTCTTCGATATGTTCGGTTTTTTTTAACATTAGGCCAGCACTGCATGACGTTCCGTGTGGGAATATCTGCTAAACAGTCCATTTTTCAATCGGATGTTTTATAATATTTCAGAACAAATTTGTTTAACCATCAACATTTCGTAAATCAGCTAAGAATCTTTCTTAGTTTCAAAAAATTTTTTTTTTTTCATGACGGGATTTCAACATAGAGCATTTAAGAAGTTGCTCATAAAAGCAGTCGTCAACACCCACTTGGCATAATTTACGAGGCTGTTAATTTGATTCACTTATAAATTCATTATCAAGAACTTAAGAAAAAAATTATCATCCTATAAAAATGTAAACATGTGTTAAATAATGTTTTCAATGCATGTTAGATGTTTTACAACTGATATAGTAGCGCTGAACAATAATTTATTAGTCATGATATTTGAAGTTTTGCATCATGCATCGCAAATAAAATGTTTCCTCTGGTAAATCCAACTATGAGAAATAATCATGAAACGACTCAAAGGTCCTCGTGTACATTTTAGAAACATGGTACGTGCTTTCGCCAGGTTATCTTCAAATGAAGAGTACTTCGGCAATGACTACGTGACATAATCAACAGACTTGCCGTAGATAAAATCAAATGTTGCTTTTAAAAAAAAGTAAACACTTCAGAGAAAAGTCCTTAATTACGAAAATGGTTTCATCGTTTTGTTAATTGATAACACGCAACCTTTTCCATTAGTGTTATATTTTATATATAAATTATGTACAGCAAGACGTATTTTGCCATAAATGTTACCTCCGCTATATATTTCAAAGCAGCATGATTAACTTAAAACATTATCAAGTTTGTTTAATAAAAGAACGTCTAATTTCAAGCAAAATACTCTCTCTGTAATGTACAAGGTATGAGGAATCATAATCAATTTTTTAAATTCACCATTATTTTTGTAAAAAATAAATTCCATAAACAGCTAAGCTGTACATTGAAGAACTGACAGTACGTAGGAGTAAACAGTTATTAAATAAGTTAGATAGATTTTTATATCATGTTATTTACATAAATTTGAGTTCTGTGTCACGAATGCTTGGGAACATGTGTGTGAAACCACTACTTCAATTGTTAAGACATGTAAGACCAGCATAATCTTCGTTAAAAGCTGAAGTCAAGAGATGAAATATTGTCCTCTCATTACGGGCGTATGGTTTCAATGTAACATGTTCTGGTTGTACAACCCCAACGGGTCAAGTTGCTTGGGAGTACCTGCGTAATCCCGCATCATCAGGCGATATAGGAAAATCCCAGTCATAGCTATAATTTCTGTTTATTTATCTTCTTGTATTGTAAGGTGGCTGTATAGATCATTTCCTCGCATCATAAGTATGACATAATTAGGTGTGTGTGTGTGTGTGTGTTATATAGATTATATAGTGAACTTAAAAAATCTTCTTGTGATAAACTACTAGTCTGCGACGCGGTGGCATATAGCGATTCACCTGTGTGTGTGTGCGTGTGTGTGTGTGTGTGTGTGTTGGTGCGCGCGAATGTGCGTGTGTGTTAATCATAAAAATGTCCATATGATATGAGAATGTTGATAAGAAAAACAGTGCCACTATGCAAACATATTGATTGTCAAACCATATTCTAAATGAGCTATCTTGTACATGTATAGTGGTTGTCCATTATCATACATGCGACACTGAAAACCTAACAGTATAAGGAGTTCATTCAACAAGATGTTAAATGTAGATACTTATAACTGAACATTTTCTTAATGTACGGACCTTTTTTGCTGTTATCAATCTGTTTTTTTTTTCATAACAAATATAGCTTTCTCTCGTTAGGACAAAGGGAGACCTTGAAGATGAGATTTTGTATCATTCCTTCCTTCCACTGCGTATTTGAAAAATCAAAAAGGTCTTTTTAATAACACAATAATTGGAATTTGAAAACTGGTAATTAGAGAATAAGCTATTTTTATCACAATATCATTGATTAAAAGTGAAATCGCACTTAACTCATATTGAATTATTTAAATGATACAAAGTTAATGGGTTCCTAGATGCGCAAATGCATTATTTTTTAAGGTGTAAAAGACTGATATAACAATTATATCAATAATATATGCAAAATAGTGTCAGTCTTATTCACATGAGAGTTAAACGGACAACATAAAATTATGAATTTTTACCTCAAATTGAGATGAATTAGATATATTTTTCAAAAAGTGTGACCAATTATAAATAATAATTATTACAAATTTTTAAGATAAAATGTAAAACGGCTTAAAATATAAAAGAAAGACTACACCACTTTTGGTTTTAACTGAATGTTGCCGGTGCATTTTGGAATGCATTTTAACGAATGTCTGTTGGTCACGTGATTCATTGCATTAGTTAGAAGAAAAATATGAAAATGGAAACAAATATGGCAAAATGTAAACTTATTGTGACCTTTATCTGTACTCTCAACATTTACACTTTGATGGGCTTATTGTCACTTAAAGCCATAATACACACTGTCTTTTTTTTTATAAAATATCCATAATTGTTCGTTTATTGAAGAATATTTTTTATAGAGTTGTATCTACACGTACACGTATGCCACAATTTTATTACATGCTGATAATTCCACTTTTTAAAACAGTGAAATTATCAATTTGATAATTTCACTGTTTTGAATAATTATTTGAACCCGTTACGTTGTTTCAGTGAAATACAAGCGTTCACAGTACAGGAAACCAACTTGATGACGTGACGTCGTAAATGACGTCACATTGTATTATTATTTGGCGCCCTTTTCATTTAGTACTAGGTTACATGTCTTTTTAAACGTTTATTTGCATATAATTAAAAGAAAATTTGTTAGTTTAATGTAAGATAGAAATATATTTCACCTAGTGAAATATACCTTTTGGTACTCACTCGGTGAAATATATCCCGATCTTACACTGAACTAAACAAATATCCTCTATGTAATTAAGGACAATCTGATTTTAATTAAAATATGACCCAAGGCATGTACTGAAATCACAATATTAACAAATTTAAAGACACTTACTAATACTAATTAAAAATTAAGTAAATTTAATCTGTTTATATACACATGGTAAAACTTACAATTACTTATAAGCACGTTAAAAATCAGATACTATTAATGTAATTCTTATACATGTATGTGGTGTATTGGAAAATAATATTAAAACTTTATTATCGGTTATTCAATTGCTACTTGAAAAAATAAGTTGTGTTTCATAATAAATGACAATGAAAATAGATTTTATTAGCATTAAACATTCTACAAATGGTTATAGCAAAAAAAGATGAAAATAAATCCAATACAAATTTCATATTTACAAATGGTGAGACTTTTTGCACAGGCAATAATAAGTCCTCTATCTTCCATTAACAAATTAAGAATGAAACGTATCTTCAGTATCATTCAGGTTGTTTGATACAAAAAGTTGTGTACTGCCTTTAATGATATTTTAACTATTTTGGGATCTAATAACGGTTTTTTATCTTATACATTGTCATTTGTCCTCTTTAAACAGGTATAAAGCTGTATTTATAAACTGAAAGCCTGCATAAACTTGTGTCTAATGCTTACTGACGTTTTGCAGATGAATAAGTGATGAATCTTTCCTACAAAATATTTTATTTCGGAAATTAATCAATTAAAGTTTTTTTCATTAATCATGGTTGGTTACAGAACGTATTCGAAAGTGTGTCTATAAGCTTATAGCTTCCTACACAATCGAGCTTAAATAAATTCTGTGTAAACCAGAGTTTTCATTTAGTATCGCTCTTGAAAATTTGTAATACTATCTGTGAAATTGAAAGTAATTTAAATGTTATAAATGGTAGGACTCGGTTCATTCTTAAGATAGTCTTACTGTAATGCTTTCCCGCCAAAAAGTCTAACATCGGCCAACACCGTAATGGATCTGTCATTTTCGAACGAATCTTTTTACAATCTTTGGTATCTATAGATAACTGACCTGTTTAATTCTAATTATAAGATTAACGGATACAATAAAAATGTCACCACAACATATTTGTTAACAAAAGAGCACATGTCAATGTTTGTTTTTATATCGTTATTTAACCAAAAGGTCAAAGTCGGGATCTATCAATAATGTGTGACCGTTTATAACAGGAATTTAGGACATAGCGATAAAGAATAAGTGATTTTGAATAATTATGTATATTGTAAATTGTAATAATTCAAGGGCTATGAAATTATGACATGCTATATAATAATGCAACAAGATTAATAGATATAATAAATATAATCAAGTATACATAAGTATTGTTTCTTACTTATATATGGTAACTATGATAAAAGATATAGTAGTAGTAGTTTATTCTTTTATTCCCTAAGGCAATATGCCCATGATGGCATTACAAGCATGTTATAAATGGCGAACAATGACAAGTAAAATGTACCTTAAACATCAATAATTGGAGAAGTTCGAACATGAATATTACAAACATAAGAACATACACACACACGCGCGCACGCAATCACGCTCGCACGCACGCACACACACACACACACTCACGCGCATTTACATATATATATATATATATATATATACATGTACATACATATAAGTCTTACGGATGTAATGCGCAGGTCATATTGATATACATGTATTCATAAATTATATTTGATACATTAAACCGATCTCAGTCATAATGTCTAGAACGACCTCCATATCGAGCTATTGGTCTTGACGAGACGAAATTCAAGACCAATATTAAGGAGATATCGTAAGTATTTCATAAGTATTTCACTTTAATATTTTCATTAAAGTTATAATACTTAACATTTAATAAGGAGGTAATCTTAAAATGCATCGAGAGTTGGAGAAAAAAAAATAATTGTATCTACGCATTACTTCCGTACAACACATTATTTTAATAATAATAATAATAATTGTATTATGTATTACTTCCGTACAACACATTATTTTGTTTTTCAAAAGCTTTAGATACATAAATTCCAAGTTTCCTAACAATTTTTACATTTTCTATTGTTAACAATTCAATAAATTTAATCATGTTTGGATGCTTCCAATATCTTTTATGTATATATATTTTCCTTAAATCAGTGTACAATGAACATTCAAGAATAAAATGATATTCGTCTTCTAACATATTACATATAGTACATTTTCTTTCATCAATTGGTGTTCTTAATGGTCTAGTCCATCTACCTGCCTCTATTTGCAATCTGTGAGAAGACACTCTTAATCTTATCAATGAAAAACAAAACTTATTAACTGTAATGTGAACTAGATATTCTTGAAACTTGAAAACTGCTATATTTCTATAAAATAATGCTCGTGGTGAACTTTGTATCCTATCATGCCAGTTTTGAACAAAATTATCTTTCAATCTTTGTTTTACTTATTCTAGAAATATGTCTGCATTTCCTACATTTTGTTGTAACCAAACTTCATAAAAACCTAAAACACATAATACATTTTTTAATCGTGAACACCAATTAACTTTAGTTGGATTATTTTCAAAATCGTTCTTAAGCAATTGATATATCTTATAAATGTACCTATTTTCGTTATTTCTCAAAATTTTTATCCAGTATTTAATGATATTAAACAAATGTCTACACTGAAAAGATATTCTTCCAAGTTCACCGTAAATAAAGTCATTTTGGGTTGTTTTCTTAACACCTAAAATATGTTTACAAAACTGCAAATGTGTTCTTTCAATTGACTGGCTTAAACTAAAACCCATAACTTCACTACCATAATTTAATATAGGTGCAATTAAAACATCAAATAACACTAACTTATGTCTAGGTTTAATGTATGTAAACTTATATAAATATTTATTTAATTTAAAAATGGCTTTCTGGGCCTGATCTGATAATTTAGTTTGTGCAGTAGTAAAAGAACCGCCACACGTAAAAACAATACCTAGATATGTAAACTTATTCACAACTTCAATTAAATTTTCATTATAATAAAACATAAGGTTATCAGGAAGTCTTCCACCTTTCTTGAAAATCATTATTTTTGTTTTCTCTACATTAACTTTTAACTTCCAATTGTCACAATAATCACTTAATAAATTGAAACAAGTCTGTAATTCAACTGCTGAGTTAGCAAAAATAACAATATCATCAGCATATAAGAGCAAAAATAATTTAAACATGCTTATATCAAGGCCTTCAACATCACTATGTACAGTATAAAACTATCTTCAAGGTCATTTAACAACATAAAAAAAGGAAAGGTGATAAACATTCTCCTTGTCTTACACCAAGAGCACATGTGAATTTAACACTTAATTTGTTAAACCCTTGATTTCACATCTTCATACATTGACTGAATAATATTCAAAATTTTACCACGTAATCCTAGTTTTATAAGCTTATACCACATATTTTCTCTGACTACATAATCGAATGCTTTGCTAAAATCAACAAATAAACAGAATAATTGTTTTCCTTGATTAATGAAATGCGAAATTAAACCATTTAATACAAAAACATTATCTATAGTGCTCATTTCAGACCTAAAACCAGCTTGCGCTTCAATATATACATTATAATATTCAGCCCAACATTTCAGCCTATTATTTATTACACTTGTAAATAATTTTCCCAAGTTACTTAATAATGTTATCCCCCTGTAGTTTTCAACATCATCTAATTTGCCCTTTTTATGTAAAGGAATTACGTAACCTTCGGACCAGCGCTCCGGAAAATATCCTAAATCAAAACTTTTATTAAATAACAAACAAATATATGGTGCGAGCACGTCTCTGCCAGCAATAAAAAATTCATTAAGTAATAAATCCGGTCCGGCTGAGCGATTATATTTTAATTTCTTAATTGCTGCTATTATCTCGTCCGAAGAAAGTTCAATATTTAGGTCCTCAAACATGACCTTAAACTCATTGTTTTTATATTTGTTATTAAAGTCTAAAATATCCTCGTCTGGTACAAAAAATCTATTTTCCGGATTATTTACAGCTTTAAAATATCTCTCAAAAACTGACAGCGGAATATTTGCATTTCTTATACCGGAAGCTTCCTTAAGCATGTTCCAATAAAGTCGTGCATTTTTAGCCTGCAATTTTCAAATTCATTTGTTTTCTGCTTATCATAATCATACCTACATTTTCTCAATAAAAGTTTATAATCTGATCTTGCTTTTACCATATTTATTCTATTAACATCACATGGATTATTACGGAAATTATTCAAACAACTTAAAAACACATTTCTTTTGTCGTGACATTCCTCTGTATACCAGGGATTATCACTTTTAGTTGTAACATTACATTTTGTATATACAACCGGTTTAACACTCTTTTTAAACAACGGTGACGCAACACTATCTATTATGCTTTCAAAATTACACAAACACGCGTCAATATTACTATTATCAGTGCATAACACTATATTTTCAGCTATGCTAATTAATTCATTATGTACATCTTCACTGTTTAAACGACTTACAAATTCTTCACTTAATCCATGATTCCAAGTATATTTAGCATTTAAACTCTCAAAACTATCATTTTCACAAATATCAGCTTCTGTGGGTAACATTTGATCAAACAATAACGAAAATTCAATTAAACAATGGTTAGATAAAATATTTGGTTCATTTACACATGCTCAAAAAGTTCAGGCTTACATAAAATGTTATCTATCACGCTCGAGCCTCGATTATTAACAAAGGTATACTGACCAACATTCGAGTTATTCCCTAATCATCCATTCATTATCCTGTAACCGGTTTGTTTACAAAAATCAATCAAGTGTAGACCGTTATTGTTAACATGACCTTGATCTTTTGACCTTCTAGGTTAATCAGTATCACAAAAATAATCATCTGGTAACATTTCAAGATGCGAGATATCATCATCAGAGACAAAATCTTTCAAAATAGATGTGCGTGCATTATAGTCACCACAAAGAATAAAATGTGCATTACCATTACAATCATTTTCTACATTAATACATGAATCTAATAAACGATCAAAAATATTATCTTCAACCAACGACTGTCTACTGCTATCATCGGGTAAAACATAGCAAAGTCACACATAAACATCTTTTGAAATGTTTAATACTTCTGAGCTTAATTTCACCCATAATATGTCATCCTTACTTTTAAAAAACAAAGTATCTGTACCAACCAAATGACTTTTAATATAGATAATCATACCTCCCGAATTTCGTTTACACGTCTTTTTCACAGTAGTTCTATTTAAAACAAAATATTCATAGCCATTCACATCTAAATCAGAATAATTGTCTGTCCATGTTTCAGTTAATAATATTATATCGTGTTCATCAAATATGAGTTTTAGATCTTTTAATTTCAATTTATTTGTTCTTTTTGATATTAACCCATTGATATTCAGGAGCCCAAAACGAATTCGAAACTTCTCCGTGTTGTCCTAGTTGTTGGCATGTGTACAAGCACGTGGGTCATTGTCACTCTGTTTACCTGTTGTGCTATTTTTAGTACTGGGTGAAATCCCATTTCTATTTCTGGATACACTTCTACTGTATGGATTAGCCGACTGAGAACGCTTTACACTGCGAACGCTCGACCGTGAAATGTGTGTCACACCTTTGTTGATAGATTTTTCGCTGGATACATGTGTTTTTGGTAAAGTGTTCGATTTGGAATTATTTTCAGGAATAAGTTCACTTGGATTTTTACAAGTATCATTAACGGTATGTTGATTTTCTTTGTTTATACCAATTTGTATCATATTTGCTTCTGTTTTGTCATGCACGTGCGATTGCTCGATCGTTTGACTTAAACACGCCTCCTCATTCGACACGTTACGTATGAAATTTGTAGGTTGTGATGGCGATGGAATTGTAATATTTTGTGGGAACAAAAGCGTCATTGTAGCATTTGTGATTGGGTATTGCTCGACGGGCATGTGGGCGGGGGGCATTGTCGACTGTGGGTTTATTGCCTGCTGTTGTAATTGGTTCATTAGCTTATTGTTTGTGACTATATTAGATGTCAAACTTGGGAAGTGATCACTGGACATCGTGTCAATATGAGTCGGCTGGCATTGGGTAGGAGGCTGTGATGTGAACATTTCTGCAGGTGAAATACCGTCACAACCGTTGTTTACTCCATAACTATGCTTTGCATTGGTTTTAATTGATCCATGATCGGGCTTTTGCATTTGGGAAACTGAATGCAAAGCTTCGGAGTATTTTGGTAACTGTGGTATGCGCCTATCTACTGACCTGTAGTTTTCGAAATGTTCTTCTTGAGGTAGTGTTTGCTTGAAACATGATTGTACGCCAGGCACCGAGGTATTCTGATCGGATTGGTTTAATTGTTCAATATTTTCCAGGCGATTCCTCTGAATAAACTGGTTCCATTCTGGTAGTTCATCATGAATAACTTTACCATCAACAATCAATTTAGCTGGATATATTATTTTTACTTTTGATCTTGGATTTAACCCTTTTTGTACTTTGTATTTTGGCCATAGTCGAGAGCGTGCCATTTGTATCTCTTTCGGAAAATCGTAATCGACAGAAATGCCATGTACTCCTTTCAGCATGTAGGCTCGTATATATATATACTCGTATATATATAAATTCACATTGATTGAAAAAAAATAACAACATTTTTTGTATAGAGGCCTGTATATATGTTTCTTATTTAGGTTGTCTGATTATATTTTAAAAAGATCTTTTATGTTGCTCAAATTTCCATATCGGTATTGTAATATAAGATATAAGGTTACTCATCAGCAAGGGATAATTTTTGAATAAGATTTTGCAACAAATTATTAAAAGAAATGACATCTCCATTTGAAAAGGCTATATATTCTTGATTTTTTAATTTTATTTTTAAGTACATTAAAACATATTTATATTTAAGTAATTTTGACAGTTTTCTCTAAATTTTGTTTTATAAACATAGTATTTTGCTAATGATGTTACAAAATTCAAAATAGAATATTTTCCATAATACGAGAACAGTATGTCTTTCATGTCTGAAATATCAAATTCGACACTTATCTCTAAGCCATTCTTTTAATTCTAAAAGAAAAATATTGGTAAACGGGCATTGATAGAATAGATGTTCAATCGTTTCTCTATAAATGTTACAATATGAGCATAAATCATTATCTCTAATATCTATTCTATGTAAAAATGTATTTGTCACAAGAAGTTTTTGATTAATCTTATACTGAAAATCTTTCAACTTTATTTCTTTCACAGTAATTTTAGCTTAACAAAAATTTAAAAACTCCTTCTGTGATAATGGTCCTACAGAATGTACCCATTTGTAAGGAACAACTAATTTGTCAGCGTCAATAAGGATATCATAAAAGAATCTACAATTCTTACCATTATGTATAACACATTTAAGTAATGTGTTGCTTGTATAAAATACTTCATCCCTACTGTTCCTATTCTTTTCTCTCAATAAAAAAGGGATTGACTCAATGACTTGTGGAATATCAAAAACTGTTCCTCTTATCTGATATAATATTATTATATCTTTCAATTTTTGAATACCGTAATATTACCGTCATTGTCGTAGAAATCAATAATGTATATAATATAATGATGTATCCCATTGTTAAAATATAAATTAGTGTTACGGAATCTAGTGTTAAACCATAATGGTTAATATAATATATATTCGATACTTTCAATGTTCGCTTTTTGTGCCCCCACAGTGGGGAAATTTAGATTTACCCTTGTCCGTCTGTCCGTCCATCTGCACATCCGTTCGTTCTGTTTTTGTGTTGCACGTTGCTGAAAAAGTAATTGACCTAGAGTCATGAAACCTTCCAGGAATATTGAGCAGCATGTGAATTTGTGCACCTTGGTATTTTCATGTGGATATATTTAGTATTTTTAGAGCTATTGCCCTTGAATTAGTAAAAATTTCCAATTTTCAATTTGTGTCGCACGTAACTAAAAAGGAATTTGACCTCAAGTCATTAAACCTTACAAGAATGTTGCTCAGCATGTGCAGTTGTGCACCAAGTAATTTTCGTGTGGATATGTTTAGTATTTTTAGAGTCATCACCCTTGACTTAGTAAAAATTTCCAATTTTCAACTTGTGTCGCACGTAACTCAAAAAATATTTGACCTAGAGTCATCAAGCTTAGAGGAATGTTGATCGACATGTGTAGTTGTGCACCTGGGTATTTTTGTGTGAATATATTTAGTATTTTTAGAGTCGTTACCTTTGACTTAGTAACAAATTACAATATTTAACTTGTGTTGCATGTAACTCAAAAAGTATTTGACCTGTAGGCCTGACATTTCACACGAATGTTGGTCAATTGCATGGGTACTTATGCACTATAGGGTTTCCTTGTTGATTTATTCAGTATTTGTAGTATTGCCCTTTTCTTCATAAAAAATTTTTAGTTTTCAACTTTGGCACATGTAGCAAAAACAAATATTTGACCTAGAGACATAAGATTGACAAATTGGTGGAGTGTGGGGGGCACCCATGTCTTATGGACATATCTCTAGTTTGCAAAAGTTAGTCCATGTTTTCAACACTTTTTTCCAGTAAATATTATAAGTTCTTCAGATACAACTGATGCATAACTAGGACCAAATTTTACCACTTTTGTTATATTAAAACGAGAGAGGGTAACCCAAGATTCGCCATTTTCGTTCAATAGACGTTTGATCCTTCTTAACTTTAAACTGTTCATAAAGGCTCTAACATTTACCAATTTAATACCACTTGCCTCTATATTTATATCTATAACTGATCTTTAAATTGTATCTGGACCTTTTTCCATAAAAACAGATATGATAATCTTTCTATTTGTTTAATGTACAAAGTTTGAAATAATGAAAGATATAATAATTGTGACTCTTTCAAAAAGAGTTAAATTACGCTTAGATCATACATTAATTAATTTTTCACATTTATTAAGAATTTCATGTCCGTTTATGTCCCAAATGTCCTCAACGTCTGGGGAAAATATTACTCCATATATTTTTATTGGAGATTGAGACCAGTCTAATTCAATCTGTTGACGTAATTTAGTATTTGAATCTTTTCTCGACCCTATCTAAAACGCCCTTGTTTTCTCGGCATTTATCTTTAAATCAGAAATGGCATGAAATTTATCAAGCATGTTTAGGCAATGTTCTAATGATTTCTCAGTTCCATCTTAAAACAGTTTGGTGTCATCTGCATACAACTTTACTTATTTTCTTTATTGTCAATCGATATTCCAGTAATATTATTATTTTTCCTAATCATTGAACCCAAAAGTTCTGCACATAAGATAAAGATATAAGGTGAATTTAAATCTCACTGTCTACAAACACGCTTATTTTTATTAACTTTATTGAACGCCGCCTTTCCTTGATAATCTTGAGAATATTTGAGAATCAAGTTCACTAATTTTATTTTCATTTTCCCCTTTAATGTATTTTATAGAAGTTTTATCTATATTTCAATTTTCTATATATATTTTTTCGTAACGCTTCTAACTGAGATTTCTTTTCATTTTCAATGGAGCTATTTATAACCCTTGTTGTTTGTGTGAACGTTTAATGTAATTTCAACATTGGTATAATTTATCAATGCAATATCAATCATGCGTGCAATGTATACATATAGTCATATCAAGTTAAAAGGAAACTTATTTAGTATGCATAGGAAATAAGCGCGTGATTCTGTATTCTATAAAAAATTTAGATAAAATTAAACGGAATCATTTCTGTAATTTATTTGATATTTTAATGGGAATAATTTTAACAGGCCTTTTGGTGTTGATGACTTCAATAAAATGCAATTAAAACAACATTTGTTAATTATAAATAGTTAAATAGTTTTGAAGTAATGAAAGATATATATACTACTCAACTTTTGCTATGCACCATATGTTTGAGTGCATATTTTTCGGGATAATTTCATTTACGCCGATGTTGACTTACTGTTTTATCAATTCTGCTGAAGGACGAATCTAACTACTTACCATATAAATGAGTTTTGCACTGATTTTATGCTAAGAGAATGACTCCCCCCCAAAACCCGCCTCTTTGAAGATTTCAGAACAATTTAAGACTTAATACCGTGTGTGTGTGTTATCCGTGCCTATCAATGATAGCTTGGCAGCGCCTTCTCATACTCTCTATTAGGTGTCTGATCGTTCTAAAGGGTATGGGGGTATGACTGCCCATTCTTGAACCTATACATAATTCAAAGCTCCTAGATGGTTCTGGGTTGCAGCTGACGAACTTAAATTCTAACCTGTAGCTCATTCCACATGTATTCTATTGGATTTAGGTAGGTTGCACGAGCTGGCCAATCCATGTGTCAAAAGACTTCCTCTCTTGGAAGTCCTGAACCACCCTGACCCTATGAGGGCGAGCATTTTCGTCCCTTAGAATGAACTGATCGCCGACTGCCTAGTTTACAACCTAACCTGTTTGTCTGAGATTTCATCTATGCATCGCTGGCCTGTCAGTGTGCCTCTTTTTAGCACAACTAGGTCGACGCGTGAAGGAGAAGCGTACGCAAGGTCTCCTCGACCGGAAACTACCTTCACGCAGCATTGTACGTACCGTCTGCGTGGAAACATGGACCCCCACAGCATTAGCAAGGTCATTTCGAATAGAAGTTGCTGTCAAAAACCTTGCACGACGGTGATGACGGTTTGGAATACACCAAGCGCCGTACCTAGACGAGTTGTAACGGATTAGTTTGCACGGATTTATGTCAGGTGACTATCTCAAAACATTGCTGAATCAGGATTTTCAAAAATTGGAAAATAAATCTGTTTTATACTTGTCATTATATAAAAATTAACTTTGGGTGCTTAGCGAAAGTTGAATAGTATATTAATTTTGTGTTTGAGAGATTTTTAATTACCTACATGTGGAATTTAATATCTATCATTTAAGCATACATTATTCAGCTGAAAATGACACGTTATCAAAGTTCATTTGCTAAAAAATTCAGGGTGCGGGAATTCACTTTCCTGTTTTGCAAAATTTCATATGAAGCAGTTTTTTGTATGGAATGCTCTTTAACTTTTAATTTGAATGGTTATAGTGTTGCTATGAATCTATGGTAAACAACGATTCAGTGTAAGGTTCTGTCATATTTTGTGCGCTCTAACATTTTCTAGTTGAATGAGCGTCGCACTGTCTTGGATTACCTTTTGATCATGAAGTTGTTGTTTTTTTTTGTCTTTCTTTTCAATTTATCGAAATGTTTTTGCAAGTTATGAAATGTGAATTGATTTTACTGCTTGTTTTTGAAACAGTTTTTGCTGTAGTAAATGTAAAAATAAACAATTTTGAATTAGAGTATTCTGTGACCTACGAAAATTGGTGTAAATCTGACAAAGACAGATTTCAGTTTATTATTGGTATATCTATCGAACAATGTGTGGCAGAGTGTGGTGCAAGGGTCCACTGCAGGTCTCTTATCTATAGAAATCAAATCAACGGTTGTGAGCTATATCTCACTTCAGAAACGGAGCAATCAAATCTAGGCGAGTGTGTACATGTAAAAAAGGATAACATCAAAGTTATAAAGGTAGTTTATGGTGTACTTTTCTTTCTTATTTTTGTATTCTTGTAAAACTCGAGAAATTCTTCATCATTATCTATTATTCTCCCCAATTAATATAAGTTTTCTGATGATGTTTGTCAATACAGGTTATTATTTATCATTATAATTGTAATTTTAAGTATAATTATTATTATTATTATTGTTTTTGTTATCTGATGATTTTTTTTTCAATGCAGGTGATTATTATTATTATAACTATTATTATTATTATTATTATTATTATTATTAAAAATTATTATTATTATTATTTTTATTATTATAAAAATTATTTTTTTTTTAAATTATTATTATAATTAGTATTATTATTATTGAAAATTATCAACTGGTGGTATTTAAAATGTCGGTTAGTTTATTCATACACATGCAATTAACATGCATTATTGGGTGATAACAACTTCACTTTAAAATGTTGTCAAACTTGATGATGAAGAACTCTAAATTTATCTTACTGTTCCATAAAAAATGATAATTAACCTTACATAATTAAATATAATATCAAGTTACATACTTAAGAGTAATGTCATGTGACATTGATTTATATTTTATAAATGTGTTTGATGGATATAGAAAACACATGTTTTTAAACTTTCTCTTGACTGTTTGAAATAATCTTAAAGATAAGAAGTGATTCTCTTCGTGTGCTAAATAAAAGGTTTTAGAACTCGTCAAAGAGCCTAACAATGTGAATAAACCTTCATAACACAACATTGTCAGGAACAATTTTCAAACCATATGCTTAAATTGATAAATATCTTAATGCTTTTAAGTATTACATTATCTGACTTTAGAAGCCTTGTCAAGGACGTTGTAAGCATGGGGAGGTATGTGAATCAATTAGTTCCAAAAGTGGAAAGTGTAAAGTAAAAGGTAAGATTCATCATACCACGATAAGGTTTATTATACAAATATAATTTTCATAGTTTTCACCTTGAGCCTGAGGGTTTGCTTTTAATAGTTGAGGATCATAAGAGGCGACTACATGGGTTCGAATTTTGGTGCACGTCTTAGCTCTAGCACGTGAGAGGGTTTTGATCCCTGGCGTTTGCGTTGTCACACCCGAGGTTAATGTAAATCATCCTTTTGTTTTCGGCGCCATATAACCTAAATTGTGTGGTGCGCCGTAAAACAACACCAAATTATATATCTTGGGAATGAAATTGTTTTAAAATATTTCAGGGCTGATGAAAAGGTACGGTTCATTTTTACACAAATGTACGTGACAATTGTATCGATATTAAATAGAACTAAATTAAGAAATAAAAGATTTTATCTATTGCTGACAACTCTCCGAATGCAGTACTTAATCAAAAACGTGCAAACGTGCGATTGGTAACCTTAGTGAGATGTACAATGAATATATGGTGCTTACTTTATGTGTGTAATTCTAGTGTAACACGCGATAAACTCGTGAGGATTCTTTTGCGTGCATAAATCATCCATAACGAGCATATAGTGACAAGGTTTGAGTTTGGATCATGTGTGTTTTTTTTTTGCTAAATTTCTTACTTTGAAGCCAGTCGTTTAAATTACGTGAATGTTAATTCAAATTTAATACAAAATTGATAAATTATGTTTTATTGTCTTAAATTCTATTTTTAAATTTTGACAATTTTTAAAAGATAAATATTTAGACGGTTTAGTTATTAATAAATTAAATGCAAAAAAAATCCGATGTTTAGCAAATAATATAATATCATATATTTTACATCATAACCTCTTGTTTTTAATGATTTAAGAGTGTATCAACACAACGGCCCCTGACAATGGTAAAGTTCTTGGTAATCAAAGGGAAGTTGGCAATAAGATTCGTTACATATGTAATCCCGGATACGAACTAAAAAAAGACGGCATGGAACCTGTAGCTGAATGTCTTTACAACGGGCAATGGAGCCATATAACAGAATGTGTAAAAAGTAAGAAAATACATTATTTTATATTTCCTAAAATTACAAGAATATTCCTAAATGATGCCATGTTATCTTAAAGGTTTTCAACAAGAAAAAGGGTAAACTTTTATGTCGTTTTCGTACAATATGAAAAGTATGGTGTCTGTTTGAGTGTATTTTTGTCCTTTAAAATAGGCTCAAGCGAACAATCAAATAACTAAATGTACTTTTTGCATATGCATGTATTTGCAGGTGCAACAGACCGACTAGGAAAATTAAAGGGACTAAATGTGTTTCTTTCTTTTTATCAATATAAAAATACTGACGGAAAATGTAACAAATGTTGACCAATCTACTTTAAAACGCCGGTTAGCATGTATAAATAGTGCACTACATTTTAGCAGTTTATGTATCAAATGTTACATAAGAGTTCTTCTTGGAGCAATTTAATGAAAAAGGAAAGTTGTTTCGAATCATCTTTACCTGGTTAAATCGTTATCTTACTATAATAACAGATTAACTCCTATTAGATTATGAAGGGCTTATTCGTTACAGCACTTAAGTAAAGTTAAAGGTCTTCACACAGGACATTACATTTACTCACTGACATCATCATTATTTAAGCAACCTATTTTGATTTGTTTTTCTATTGCAACATAAAATATCATCTACAGTTAATACATTCATAAACATATGAAGTCTTTACGTTGAAATAGTTTATTTGTATTTGAAAACGAATTTCTTTTATAGCAACAATATATGTACAACTGTGTGACAAGTCAATGCTGACGATATCTACTTGTATCTTGCAGTATTGTCATAGTTTGTTTACTGCATGACTGACGCAGTAAGGGCTAGCATTGTATATTGTTGACAATGATTGGTATTTTCGTAGATTTTAATATAAGTTCCTTTTGAAGCGTGTAAATCACGTTTTCTGGTTACTAGCAAAAATTTTACTTCAAGCGATAATTATAGTAAATAGAAAAATTATCATGAAAATACCACGATGTTTAACTTCACTGAAAATTTGTCTACACCGGCTTGAGCGGTACTCAATTTTCAACATTTTATAAAGCTGGCATCAATTGTACCGAAGGACCAGAAAATATAACAACACTGAAGTGAAGTACGGGGCACCTTTTTACAGCTGCCACACAGCACTTGACACATGCTTCTGTGAAGTATAAAAATCTATATAAAAGCCATATTACTGTTGGCTTTATGTGACTAGGTATTGTTTGGGGATATGTTAGCGATTGTCGCCCTCTCTTCTTGATCTCCCTTCTCTCTTCTTTGATCCTTTCAAATTTGAGACATAACAAAGAAACTGTCTAATGACCTCAGTCTCATTGTTACACTCATTCCAGAAACAATGCATGTCAATAAGAGAGAAAAAAATATGTCAGAATCTTTCATTCACGCCTTTTTATTGTATAATATTACATAATAAAATGAAGATTTTAGAATTTACAGATTTACAAACCGATTTACTTGCTGGTTTAATTCACAAATAATTGTACGTTGGCTTTCAGCTAACTATACTTGGGCTATATGGTCACCATGGAGCACATGTAGCGTAAATTCTGATTCGGGAACTCAAAAAAGATCGAGAGAGTGTTCTATTCGCATAGGGAAATCGTCTTGTGATCAATCGGATGTGCAAAATGAGGAGACACAATCATGTAATGTGCGACCATGCCCTAGTAAGTAATTTATAATTGCAACATTGCTAATTGAACACTGCATCACCGCCTTTAGAATATAGTACCTACTTGTCAAAAAACATTTGATCCTTTCTGGAAAATTTTAAGGATGTTTTGTATGTTATGTATAAAGTTTAACATGGAGTAATTAAACGCAAAACAATAACTGAATAACTCCTATTATATTTATAATGATTTATCCCGTTACTGCACTAAGGTGAAGATAAATGTCTTCACCCAGTACATTACATTTACTCACTGGATTTATCATTTAGCAACCTATTTTGATTTGGTTTTCTATTGCAACAAAATATGTCATGCAAAATAAATATATTCATAAAAAAAGGATGTCTATAGCTTGAAATAGTAAATTCGTATTGGTAAACGAATTTCTTTCAAAGCAACAATATATGTACAACTGTGTGACAAGTTTCAATGCTAACCAGATACTTGTTTCTAGCACGTGTAAGCTGTATTCCTTCAGATGAGCCAAAATTTATCATGAACATAAACCTTAAGAAAAATTTACTAAGATTTTTTTTAAAAATATTAAAAATTTAAGAAACACATTTAATATGCAATTAATGACTTAATGAATTATTTGCATCATAGTTTGGGGACCTTTCTGTTGAAAATGTGTCAGAGTTAAATCGTATACATATACACGCACAGTGCGTTAACTGGAGTGCATGTTTTAGTTACCAATCGTACCAATCAGATAATCAGATAGCCTCGTGTTTCGATGCTCTTTCTATTACTTAATGGTATTTGCAGTATTGTCACAGTAATTGTACTGCAGGACTGATGAAGTAAAGGCTATCATTGCATATTTTTGGTAATTTTTGTAGATTTTTAGTTCCGTTTGAAGCGTGTTAATCACGTTTTCTGGTCACTAGCAAATATTTTACTTTAAGCAATTGGAAATAGGAAAAAAATATCATCAAAATAATATAATGGTCAAGCCCACTGAAAATTGGTTTGTAAGCTATTAGTAACCAGAAAAATCGGAGCTGAAAATTTTATTGCTTTATTTTTTTCCGTGTTATAACGTCTGCAGAGTCCCGAGGAACGTTTGGCTCTAACAGTTGCGGGGGACTTGGCAGACTTTATAAAGCTAACTATTAGAGATTTATAATCGCATAAAAAATTACTCTACCCAAGACAACACATGACCCTCAGAAAGGACTTGAATGATTTCAGATTGACGGTAGAAAAAATCAATGACATCAGAATCGTTTTTTTTCAAGCACACAAGTTTATAAAAAAATTAGGCAATAAACATTATTCGCTCAAAGAAATATAAAACGCATTTATCAATATAAACATCAATAAAGCAACATTTTCTCATATTCATTTTGTGTGAGGCAACCAAGATAAGCGGCGATGTCTATACGCCGTATTTCCGGCATAGTTACTTGAATGCTGCTCGCCGGTTTGTGATATAGGCCGTCGAATCAATAATTTCAATATAACAAGAGCGCATGACTCTTTGGCAAAGGGGCCAAATCGTCAAGTTTGTGTGTGTTTACTGGGCCATGTATGCATTGCGCATACGTAAAACCGGGCTATAACAAGAGCGCGTTCCTATGTTAACCAATGGTTTTGGTCCCGTTATAACAAGAGCAAAAGAGGGAATAATAGCCGATTCTATGCTATAATATCAAATTGAACATGATTATTAAGAATATCATGTTTAATTGCTTTTAACACTGTAATGCTAAAAATACAGAATCATAATAAAACAAGCCATATTACTGTTGGGTATTGTTTAGGAGTATGTTTAGCAATTGTCGCCCTCTCTTCTTGACCTTTCCTTTCAAACTTCAGAAATAACAAAATAATATAGCAAAAGAAACTTCTTATGACTTCAGTCTAATGGAGATTTTGTTACACTCTTTCCAGAAACAACGAATGTCAAAAAGAAAGATAATAATCATGTTAAATCTTGCACTTACGCTTTGTTCATTGTATAGTATTATTCAATATATTGAAGATTTTTGAATTTACATGTTAGCCAATCCGTTATTTAGTTGTTGATTTAATTCACAAGTACTTGTACGTTGGCTTTCAGCTAACTATACTTTGGCCACGTGGTCACCATGGATCACATGTAGCGTAAGTTGTAATTCGGGAACTCAAACAAGATCGAAAAAGTGTTCTTTTCGCAAAGAAGGCAATGGGGAATCGTCTTGTGATCACTCGGATGTGCAAATTGAGGAGAAACAGTCATGTTATGTGCAACCATGCCCTAGTAAGATATATATGGTTGCAATATTCCTACTTGAACACTGCATCACCACCTTTAGGGGTGCATACTTTTCAAATAACATTTGATCCCTTCTGGAAAACTAAGTTTGTTTTGTTATGTCCATTTTTCTTCTCGCTTCAGTCGTTAATATAGTAGTTATAAAACTGGGTTAGGTTAATAACAGAGCCATAGATAACAGAGATCGGCAACTTCCTAGAAATCACGTTAAATTTGTAGCAAGTAAAACTTATTAACCAGATTTCAAAATCAGTAGAATGAAACATTTTCTGAAAGCTTTTGCATTTGTCTATAGCTGCAGGTAAAACTATTTACAGTTCATATTCACTGCCATAGGGACGGCTTCCGTCCCTGTTATTTTCGGCGTATTTGCCATATGGACGGCTTTAGGCGTTTCTATAATAATAATAGTAATAATAATAAATTAATAAAAATAATTATAAAAATAATAATAATTATAAAGAAAATTATACCGTCGACAATAATTATTATTATACTAACAGATTTGGAAACATATATAATTATTGTATTACTAATAATAAATGATAATAATTATATTAATTAATAATATAGTAATTACTTAGAAAATCCTGTGGCAAATAGGTGAACAATAAAACAATAACCCTCTGGCAGCGAAAGGGTTAAATTAATGATACATCAATTTCAAAGAGAACAACTTATTAATTTTTGTTACAAAACTTCATATGACGAACAAACTGGCTCAGTTGGTAAGTTCTGCTATGATTTTAAGTGAAAGACATGGAAAGTTACCAATATTTTAACTTGCAGCAAGAGATGAAATATTGTACTTTCCAATTTTGTATAGTATGAAAGGATCAAATCTATAACTGTTAAGTTTTACTTGCTACAAAATGCCTAATTTTTCACTTGTTGGTAGGCATGAGTGATATTTCAATAGGGTATTCAAGAGCGGCTTATCTCTGTTATCTACATGTCTGTTAGTAATATTTTAATGTCAAATTGGCGGTTGAAGTATCATTATCGTTTCCAATCATTTGCATATGTTACATTGTACTAAATACCATGCTAATTTCACGAATGATTGCATTTGCCATTGCATTTTATGAACAGATAATTCTACTTTAGATAATCTTAGAATCTTCCATATTGACTACATTTATCTGGAAACATATAAATGTAATCTTAATTTTAAAGTTTATATAAAATTATGTATTTTAAAAGGTTTCTTTTTAAAGTTCTTAAATTTGTAAAAAATGGAATGGAATTTTGATACAAGAAGAAGCAACTTTTTAAATCACTTGTTCTATGGAATATGTCTGATTGATTTTAAACCTGAACTAAAATTAATTGTATTTATTTTTAGCGCACGGAAAGGCTTGCTCAAATCATACGGACTGTAAAGAAACAGAGGGTGTGTGCATACAAGGGAAATGTTTTTGTCATCAGCTTTTTGCATATAACAACACAGTTAAAAACTGCACAAAAGGTAACGTACGTATATCGTCCATAAAGTAATCAGAACACTGAAATATTCATATTGTGTTAGTTTAAAGGCACATTATGCCGAAGAAATTTATAATATTCAGTTCTTTAGAAATGTCAAACATGCTTTAAGTAATGTTTAAATTATGAAATAGAATTGTGTCAGATGTTTAATAGCTAATAAAAGTAGCACTGAACATGCAGTTATGTGCCGAAAAATGTAGCAAAATGAAAACAAAGCACTGTAGTATTTTGACCTCCATACAAAATAATAATTCACTATAAATATACCAATTACCAACATTTCAAAAGTGCTAGAAGATATTTCATGATTATGGCTTATAAGTATTTCTTTTATTTATTTATTTATTTATGTATTTATTTATTTATTTATTATTATTATTATTATTATCATTATTATTATTATTATTATTATTATTATTATTATTTTGGTAACTGTAACAAGATACCAGAAATAAAAAAGAATTAGACATAAAATTGATATAATTTCCGGAGCATAATGGGCCTTTAATCGTATTTCATTGTTACTAAAACCAAAATGCACAAAAAAAAAATAAATTAGAGCAACCTTTTCTTGGAGTATAAGACTGAGCACTTCCCAGAGTACTCTTGACATTTTTGAAAGAATTTGCTTGAGGTGATTTGCTTGAGATATTAATTAGTATTAAATATATCAATCTCATTCTTGACTCGGGTTAGGTCAAAAGGATTTTGCATAAAATGTATTTTTCACTGTGATGAAAATAACAAAAATAGTTGATTTCAAACGTGCTGTTTATGCCTTAATTTTTTAAAGCTGGTATTTATTTTTATTCCCTATTAAAGTTTATAATTTCTGCTATGATCATATTAGATAGATAAAATTATATATATATTAATTTAATTTTCAGTTTGCCAAACAATGACAGACAATTATACTAAATTCGAGAGAAAAAAGATTAATGATTTTAACAGTGGTCCAATTACGATATATGGGATCCTGGACGAATGTAAAGCAGCCTGTACTGAAGACCCTATCTGCTTATCCTTCGAAATATGGCCAGAAAAAGATAATAAAGTAGGATGTACCACAGGAGTAGTAACATATGATATGATGAAATCAGCTGATCCCACACAGATCAGAGATGATAAAAATGCTGATTTGTATTCCAAAACATGTTCCTGACTTTCACGTATAGATAAAGAGAAAATGAAAAACTGAAAATTTAAATGAAAAGAAATTTATTAAAAATTTATTAGTAAAGGTACTAAATATCAGTTTACATAATTTTAAAACATTTAAAAGGGATAGGGCAAACATCAATGAACACCCATTGGATTTTTGCCTAATTTTAAGAATTATATATCTTTTAACATAAATTGCTTTTAGTATAATTACACTACGTACACACAAAACAATTTACATATAGCTTTGATTCGCAAAATATCTGGTTACAAACAAATTATATGAAATAAAATGCTTCTTTGCATAATTATTATGTAAATGAAAATATCTGATACTTTTTTATTCAATTTTATTAAATTAAATTTATTCATGAGATGTAATACAGACTGCAGTACCATGTGTCTATCTATGACAATGTATACATTTGATCGTTTAACATTTTGATAAAACAATGAATGTACTTACGAAATGAGTAAATCAACCGATATGAAATTATCTGTATTTTACGTACGAAACATAAAATTTTCATATAAAATTACAAAATCATATTTTTATGTAATCAAAGTAAAGTGTTCAATTTGTATAAGATTAACGGGAGTGTCCATGGCCGAGTAGTTATTAGTCGTTGACTTCCAACCACTTGCCCCTGACCGATATGGGTTCAAATCCCGACAGGGACTTTGGATTTTTTCATGTGAGAAAGCTATCTTACGGAACGTCGGTGATCCACTCAGGTGCTCGTTTGTGCCTGAAATAATGCACGAAAGGGCACCTCAGGCCCCCTCTACCAGTTCAGCTGGAACGTCGCCATATGACATTTACTGTGTCGGTGTGACGTAAACCCCAATCAATCAAACAAACATACCAACGTATAATTATGATTAACGTGAAACTAAATATTCGTTAAATTAAGTTATTAAATCTGTTTATCACCTGTTCTGGTTGTTCATCATACAGGTTTCATTTTGTTTTTCAAACTGTTTTACTGTTTGTTTAATGGTACAGACTCAGTCAAACCGAGTCTGCAATGTTCTTGTAATTTTGTTGTGATTAAAACTGCTTCCTCCAGAGGAGCCAAAATGTTTCAAGATATTTAAACTTGAGATAATTGTACTAAGATTTTAACAAAAGTTAAAAAATTCAAGAATCAAGTAATAATTTACATGTTATATGCGAATAATCACTAATTTTGCAGTTTTTATGACCATATTTCCACTGCGTTAACGTTACTAACGCAGTAAGGGTTATTTTTGCATATTTTGATCTCTTTTGGTAATTTATGTGGATTTTTAGTGCTATTTGCAAGTGGTATATTACCTTCTTTGTTCACTTTACAATATTATATTTTTAAATGCATTTGAGTTTAAGTTTGATGAAAAAAAAGCATGAATTTGGAGGCATACTGCTTTAATGCATCCGAGGGATCACACTTATTTTAATACTTTTACACAGGAGGAGATACATTCATCTATAAAAGTATAGTTACTTGTTAAAGTAAAAAAACAACATCAAACAGTTCAAGAATTTACGAGAAATAAAACTTGCATAATGAACCTGCGTAAAATGCGATATATCTCGAGATAAGAAATATAGGTACATGTAGCAGAAGATATCTGAAAAAATTCTGCTTTTTTATCAAATTTATTCATGAAATGTATTAGAAACTGACTGTAGTACAATGTGTTTATTTATCACAATGTATGCATTTACTCGTTTATCATTTTGATCCCACAATGAACGCCGTACATTTATACGTAATTGTGAATATATCGATATGCAATTGCCTGCATTTCATGTATAAAACATAAAATTTTCATTAAGATTTGAGTTCATGTTATCAAATAGGAATATTGATATTTTTAAAGGATTTATATGAATCTATATATGCGTTTGTTCAGAACTTTTCAACATTTTAATAGTTCTCACTGTTCTTCCTTTCACTTAGGAATCGCAAAGTGTCGTATTCAATCTTAAATGAAGGTATCAGTTATTTTCTCAGTAAATTTGGAAGAGGCCTTAGCCTGTTGATTTTTGGGAGGAGTCATGGCTAAAACTGCTGAATTGTGAAGTAAAAACGCTGGTGTAAGTTCAGATTTTTGGGAAAACTACATGATCCCATTGGGAGAGGCCTATTATAGGCCTCTGTTATATAAGAAGAAAAATCACTGAGTATATAATATAATTATATATAAAAGACAAGATGTTTGATGAAACAAAAATAACACGTGCAAGACAAGTTCTGTTATGAATTTTCAACAAACTAAAAAAGCGAAAAGCAAAAACATTAATCGGATGCTATGATGTTTTTGGTTTGCAATCAAGGACATATTACATGCAAATAATAAAGGTAACCGACGGTAAGAATCAATTCTGAAATATCGTTTATATTGAAGTGTAATATTTTAAATGTAAAACATATGTGTTATGCTTGTATTCCGATTTATGTATATGGTGTTGTTAAACGGTGCATGCTTGCGGATTTTTATTGTTGACTATCAGTTTATTATTAGCTGACCTATTTATAATAACTTTTCTTTACTTGCCAACCTAGCATCTTTTCTATTGCGCTAGTGATCCGATACTGGTCGCGTTCGATGGATGCAATAAAAGATATAAAATTATGTCATGTGTTCTAAAACTGTTAATTACATGTATGTGAAATTTAAAACTTGATTTATTGGTTATCAAAAGTTTGGCATGCATTGTTCAGCTTAAAATGACATTTTAACAAAAACGTATTTGCGCAGTTAGTTTTGCGTAAGTTCCAATTACAGTAGTAATGTTTTATTCATGAACAATTCTGGATTAGCGACAAAACATTAATTGTACTGGAATGCATGTTTACATGTATTCTATGTTTAATAAGGCTTCATCCTCACTCTCACTTACAGGCACTGAGAGTTACGGATTCCAGTCATGTCACCATTCGTGTCTTTAGATGTTATTTATCTACCAAAAGATGACCTATACATTTTGAATTCAGTAATTTCTTAAATAATACTTATACGTTTGCAAATTGATATTTGTAATCTTTACTATTTTGATGCACGGGAAGCAAATGAAATCATTATAATAGCATCATGGCGAAAAAATAGATGTTACTGCCTAAATATATAACCAAATCCTTCAGACGAGCTTTAGTGACTTATAAGGATTTGCAGCTCGGACTGATACCTAACATATGTATTTTTTTAAACATAGCTGACATGCAGGCGAGAATTATTTCCAGTTTTTCAAATACAAATTTTGAATGAAATATTAGCCAAACTCTTGTGGTTCCTTTTCAAATTTATATACTTATCAAAATACCCAAATGCGGTGAAATATAATGTTATTATTCTACATTGTAAGACTTAGCAAATGTAATAGAACAGATCTTTTTATTTTATTCTGCATTTTCAATTAGATTAGCTTTAGTCAAAGGGGGCTTGACTTCATCCTATAAAATTATTCGTAGATAATATGAGGTTAGTTCATATGACTGTACATGTAAAGTGAGTTACCATGTATAGTCAATTTTCTAAGGATTGTGTCTGACATGGGTTGTGATTGGTTACGCCGGTGAACGACGTCGTCTCTTATGGAATGGCCTTTTTGTTGCACATGGCATGACCACTTATTATTAACAGATTATGTCAAGTTGTGTAAATTAGGTTTTTTCTAATTCTTAAAACCTCAAGTAAATAAACATGTTGTTATTTTTGTATTGAAGAACTTTATTTGAAAAGCATTTGTGTTGTGATATGTATTTTGTATGAAATGGCTGGCTCAGTCCCTCGTTTTTGCTTCATTGGTAATACTTAAAGCCGAGCTCCGAATATTGTTGGGGTCTACATTAATGTCTATTTTGGAATATATCGGCATTTTTATTTTTTGGTTCTTAATCTTAGATTTATTTGTTATGGTCTTCACTGTAAATTAATTTTATTTAGTGTTTTGCATTTTCTATTGTTTTTTGATGTATACTGTTTTATCAAACATTGTTTGAGGGTCTTTACTGTTTATACATTTTGTTTTGTTATGTATACTGTTATGTCATGGTCAAAGTTTTAGGCTTGTTGTTAAAATAAATTGATGTTTTGATTATGTGTCTTTCATACTTCTCTTACTTTGATATGTATGTTTATATTTTGAAATTTTCAATTCTGCCTTTATTCTTGTTTTTAATTTTCCTCACCTTTGGCAAAGATTAAAGGGAGTTTGCTTTCAGTGATATGTGTAGTTTTACATATTAAAATAAATGTATTTTGAAATTTAAAATTCTGCCTATAATACAGAAATTTAATATTTTCAAGCTTGTTTTTACTTTTCCTCACATTTGAGTTTAAAGTATTTCCCTTTCAGTAGGATGTATAGTTTTATGTATAAAATAAATGTATAAAAAATGTTTTGTTTTGTGTGTTTGTTATTTAATTTTATTAGAAACAGAGCACTTTAGAGTAAAAGGGTGCGAGGACTTTTAAAAATGAAAGATATCCATTGTCTAAATTAAACAGAATATATATTCGAATTGTATAATTTTGGCTCTATATAACAATTTAGAGTAAACAGATGAGATGGTTCTTAAACAAAATGATATACCATTACTAACATAACAAAATGGCTCAGTTTGTAT
>NW_026863481.1:0-17354 GCF_026571515.1 Ruditapes philippinarum
GCTGATGTAAAACAATGTCAGCTTTTTGTTCTTTTGAAAATGTTTGAACATGTTTGAAAATGTCAAATGACCCCCTTGATTTGGATATATTAACATGTTCGACCATGTTATGGAATCTTTATTTGTATATGTTTAAACATGTTTAGATGTGTTTTGATCATGGGTGCCATTTAATGTGAATGTTTAAACATGTTCCATCATGTTTTGGGAACATTTTTTAATCATGTTTAGATGTGTTTGACAGTAAAGTAGTAGTTACATGATCAACCATATTAAAACATGTTCTGTGAACGTTTTCAAACATGTCCAAAACATGATAGCTGGATAGAACAAAAACATGTCAAAATGTGATTGACCATGATACTCTTTTTTTGATCATCAAACATGACTAATCACGATTGTTGACTGATCCTGTTAGATCATGGTGCCATTTCACGTGCATGTTTAAACATGTTTAAAACATGTTCAAAACATGTTCAGACATTTCGAAATAACATGTAAGAACGTGTTTAAAACATGTTAAGACATGTTTCAATCATGAAATTTTCGCTAGGGCTGAGTTTTTCAAAGGGGCCATTTACCAGTTCTTCAAAAGGGCCAATAATTTTTAGCATTTCTTTAAACAGTTCATGAAAATAAAATACCTTAAATTTAGTACTGCTTCTGTGAAGAACAAATTTTGGAACTTAATTTAAAGCTGCACGCCTCCAGATTCCTGCTATAAATTTTCATGTGTAATAAATAGGTAAAATACTGTAAACGAAGAAAATAATTTTCACATTGCAATGGCCCTTACAACCAATGTTTATTACTGGTCAAAATATGCAAAACTAGCCATGGTGAAAAAATACTGCAAAATCAGTCATTAATCTCACATAACATGAAAATTATTACTTTTATCTTTAATATTTTTATTGTTCTTAAAAGCTCAGTTAATTTTTGTTCTAAAGTTTGATTTTTTTAAATATCTGGCTCATCTGAACACATGCAGCTCCAAAACCATGCAGTCTACCTAAAATCTTTTTGAAAATAACCACTAGATATATATACTCTCACTTTACAGGGAGCACAACATAATTATTATAAGTTTATATTTTGTCACAATGACAAAAAAGCATTAGACTTTTGAAAAATAAATAATCATTTCTATCTTTCTGTTCTCAAATAATCTCGAAATATTAATTTTGTCACAATATCATGCCTGAGTGAGACTTATGAAAACTTTTTATACCTAACACAAATTAAATGGAGGTCACTTATATCGTGTTACTCATTTCCGAAACTTTTTCTTCAAAATTAATCTTAAGCTCAAGGTGAAACATTTAAAAATGTTTTAAGTTTGGAGGGAAAGTAGTAAGTGGGTTTAAATAAAATCTAGACCTGAAATGATCCCCTGATTGAAGGATCTCCATTTACCGCAAGGCTGTAAGGTAATATTGTAATAGGTAAATTAGTTAATTTTAGTTATTAAATTGTCCCCCCATGGAGTTTCAAGTGCTCTATTAATACAGATGTATGAACCCAAAATAGCAAAACATTCAATAGCAAAAAAATAAACTTAATTACTTACAATCTTTAAAAAAAGTAACTTTATATTCAAAAGATATCATAAGGGTTTTAAAGGCCTCCATGATGGCCGAGTGGTAAGTTTCAGGCATCGAAAATTTTCAGAGTCACTGATCTCTGTATCAAATTAAGTTAAATTCTCTTAAATCTACTTGTAATTACTAGCGGATGAGAGGAATTTTCTATCTCTGGACCTATCACTGGTTTCTTGCAAGTGAGGAAGTGAAAGTTTGCAACCATTTTGCTTAAGTTAAGAAGCAGTTAATTAAGTTTGAAATCGGTTCTACACAATCAACCAATAATATACAAAGTTACTTATTGTAATAGTTACAATTTACTGATAAACACTTATAAATTTTTTTATACAACGGTAACAACCTACTAGTAAAGAAAGAAATTTATGTGACATTTGGGCTCATGACACAATCCTTCGAAGCAAGGCAAACATTAATTTAATTATCAAAGAAACAAAATATAAAACTGTTAACTATATGTTTTACTGTACAGTAACCGATAAATCTTCTCGGCTTGCTTTTATTATAACATAACATTTATACCTGTCAATCATAACAAGTCTTGAATTGATCTTACAAACTTCCATCATAAAAATATTTGTTTTTTACTACAACAACAGGTCTCTGTTTCATATCAAAAGTTTCCTCCCATAATCTGAGTTTTCAATTAGCGAGTCGAAATCAATGCTTGTAAGCTTAGCTGAAATACCTCAAACTGTGCAGTTTCAATTAAAAGTTACATAAAAATAATTTCCTTGTATACTTTGAAGTTTATATTTTTTTCTAAAGAGGAAAATGAGAATACAGATCAACAATGTGAGGCAACGTTCACAGAACGCAGCCCCAGACAGAATTCAGTCATACCAGCAGTGGGGCAGTGTGCATGACATCAGATTATTAAACCTAAAATAAAGAGTTAGTACAAGGCTATAAAATGGGTTAATTTAAAATCTTAGAATACAGATTTATCAATCCGTCAATCTTAGTTTTGAAAGGAACTGAGTCAAAAAGTTCCGAAAATGAATTTACTAAGTTATATCTATCACAAGCATTGTGCATCATCAAAGCATTTAAGGAGAAAATGTGTGACACTGTGAAATATTCATTTGTAACCTATACAACAAAGATAATCAGCTACTGAAAATTATCTCATAATCTGTCTCCAATGAATTCCATATTAGAACGTATGGTAATTAAGAAAGTATGGTAATTATTTACTGACATGAACAGAGTACAACCAATTTCCATCTTGAAAGTGCTTTGCAGTGCAATATTCATATTATTTATTTAATGATAACAAGTGTATTTTATTGATAAAACTCATTCATAGAAAAGTGCACTAAATTACCCTATCATTCATAATGTTCCTTTTTTTAGTTTTTTACATGTTTGGAACAAGCATTTGTATATGAACTATCATTTTCATTCTAAATATTCTTTTTTATTCAATTTTTACTAGTTAAAAATGTTTGATACTTTGGAAGAAAATTTTTTAAACAATGAAAAAAAAGAGTCAACAATAAAGGATATTCTTAATGTTTTATTAAGAAGGAACAATGTATTTTTTATACATAATTATATATATAAAATTTTGTAATTTAAAACTGTATAACATGCCAACATGCATGTCCTTTTTTGGTACTATAACTACTAACATGTATAACATTAATGTACCCAAACTTTTCTTTAATATACCGGTATCGAGAAATATGACTAATCTATAAGCAAGTCAGGTCATAGTTTTCATTGAAAATTATTTCATTCTGTAGGTCTTTTGTTACTGCATTGTAGAATTATGGATGGCATGGTTGTTGTCGATTTTTTTCCTGGGAAAAAAATTCACAAGCTTATACCACTGAGATCTGTTTCAGAACTATAATAGCGCCCTCTGTGACCAAGATTGTTTTTTATCATAAATACATGAAATACACGCAGAGTTATAGTAATTTTTTTTTACTAGAGAAATATTTCATGGTCACAGATTTCCCATGCTGCTAAATTTTTTATGCATTTCTCACATGTGTAAAGCTATTCATTAATTCAAAACACCATATGGAAACTGTTCCTTTATTGAAAAACATTCAAGAAAAAAACCTGATAAAAATGTCACAACTGCTGTTTAAAATACTCAATTAAAGAGGGCAGGAATCCTATTAACTTTTGCTAATGTATTCACAAATGTTCTTTAATTGCATACTTGTGACATGTCAAAGCTGTGTCAAATACAATTTTCAAAGTATTGGCAAAGTTTAAAGGTTATCCATTACCTCTTAGCTGCATCCCCCCAAACTTCCATAGATTTTGTACAATAGACTTGCCCTGTATTGAATTAAAAGTTTGATTGAATAGTTTATTGTAATTTCTTCAGGGGTTTCAACATACAATAAACTTGTTAGCCTAATATAAATGTCTAAATGATGTTTCATTAACCCATATTGTTTTAAAGTTAACTTTTATCTCAAAGTTCATTATATAGTCTATTTCCAGGTGCACAGTGGTGGAGCAAGACCTCCGGTTTCCTTCAATAGGACCATACCATCTTAGCCACAGAGACCCCTGTATAACAACCTGAATAAGGTTCATTCAGCACAGTCTCAATTCGTTCATTTTTGCATTAAATGTTGTCAGTTAACAAACAAGTAACAACAACAGAACATTAAATTTTATAAAATCATTGCCAATTATCTTTACAACCAACCTATAATTTAGCACAATCTGTTATTTGTCAGAAGACTGAATAGAACAGGGTTTCTTACAAAATTATCTCATTAGTTCCATATAACAGATAGCTATCTCTTAATTGGTCATTAGTTAAAACAGAAATTGATGATGTCCAAAGAAGGATAACAATGCCAGTTCAACTTTTAACTATCAACAATGGCAGTTCAACTTTAACTACCTACAATGGTTGTTCAGCTTTAAATATCTACAAATTCCAGTTCGACTTAACTATCCACAATGCCAGTTCAACTTTAAATATCTACAGGGCCAGTTCAAATTTTAACTATCTACAATGCCAGTTCATCTTTAACTATATACAATGCCAGTTCAACTTTAACTACCTACAATGCCAGTTCAACTTTAACTATCTTCAATGTCAGTGCAACTTTTATCTATCTACAATGCCAGTTCAACTTTAACTATTTGCACTGCCAGTTGAACTTCAATTATCTACAATGCCAGTTCAACTTAAACTATCTACAAAAGATCAGTTCAACTTTAACTATCTACAGTGCTAGTTCAACTTTTAACTATCTACAATGCCAGTTCAACTTTAAATATCTACAGGGCCAGTTCAAATTTTAACTATCTACAATGCCAGTTCATCTCTAACTATATACAATGCCAGTTCAACTTTATCTACCTACAATGCCAGCTCAACTTATACTATCTTCAATGTCAGTGCAACCTTTATCTATGATCTACAATGCCAGTTCAACTTTAACTATTTACACTGCCAGTTGAACTTCAACTATCTAAAATGCCAGTTCAACTTTAACTATCTACAAAAGATCAGTTCAACTTTAACTATCTACAGTGCTAGTTCAACTTTTAACTATCTACAATGTCAGTTCAAATTCTAACTATCTAGAATGTCAGTTTAAACTTTAACTATTTACAATGCCAGTTCAAACTTTAACTATCTACAATGTCAGTTAAACTTTAACTATCTACATTGCCAGTTCAATTTTAACTATCTCTTTATTGGTCATTAGTTAAAACAGAATTTGATGATGTCAATTTGGCGTCAAAAAAGCAGGATAACAATGCCAGTTCAACTTTTAACTATCTACAATGCCAGCTCAACTTTAACTGTCTACAATTCCAGTTCAACTTTAACTATAATCTACAATGCCACCTGTAATTTAGAGTTCTATTGGTTGATTAGTTTTAGTATTTTGACATTACAATTAAAGCTGATCCAGAGACTTAAGTAAGGTCATTATTATAATTATTTTGAGGGAAGATTTTAGGCTGAAGGTCATTCATTTGAAACTGTAAAAAAATCATAACAACATAATCAAGAGCTTTCAATCAGGTATACAAACTGGAAATACTTAATTAAGAAAGAAATGTACATGCCAGACTATTTTAAAATCTAGTTTCATAATATAAAACACCATTCTTAATGTCAGAATCATCAATTTTCAACACTGTGTTATATGTTTGAAATTACACTTTTATTACTTAATTAGCAATTTAAATTACTCTATCTATCATGTTAAAAGGTCAATATTGTATGGTGTCATATAAAATTATTCTGAGATATAGCTGCAATCATAAAATAGCAGAATGATGCAGCCACCAGACATGTACTTCCTGCAAACCCTGGGTAACAATCAGCCTCTTAAAGGGACTCCACTGGGATTTTTTGACAGGACGGGACTGGAAATAATTTTCCGAGATTCATGTTCCATTTGATGAAGGTCTAGACCAATAACTAATGTGCAAAATTTCAGATCATTCGATCACTACGTTTTTTTCCAAAATGTGGAAAAGGACCAAAATTGAAACGCTTTTCATTCTATTGGGCTAAGCATAGGACATTTAATACGAATCTATGTATATTTACTTACTATAGTTTACATATCACTCTGTTTTATGAGTACCCCGGCTGATCTATGTAAAAAATTCAAATTTAATGTTTTGGGGCTTTCCTAACTCAGTGAAGTTCCTATAATAAAGATATATGTACTACATAGGAATTAACATTTTTACTTTAAACAGACAGGAAATTTACATACAGAACACTTTATACAGTATGTAAATGAGGGTAAAACGTACCCTTCATTGATGAACATTTACAAACATAGTTTATAATGTTCCAAGATTTATAATTAAAGCTTTCATTGTTATATATCATTATGAATGGCAGCAAACCATTGATGTATGGATTTCAAGATACTTATTTGGAAAAAAAAGAGGAAAAATAATGATGTACTGTTACAGTACATTATATAAATAATAATTTGTTTGTGGGGGAGCTATCAGAGTTCCATCTTCAACAGGATATAATTTATATATCATGTACATAACTTTATTTACTGTTTTTAGATAATACAGTCAAACATGATTATTAGGACCATATGAGAAAACCATACACATCTTCATGCAAACCTGTCACAAAAAAAGACAAGGGGCCTAGGTTTAATAATAAAGAAATTTTCCAAGACAAAATGAAACTCAGATCTCAGGTAGCTGAATGGTTAGAAGCTGTCACAGAATGTATATCAACCAATGAAAATCCACAAGATTTAAGACAGAACTCATAACCTTGAGGCCAGGTTCCGAGGTTCATAAAACTTTTAACTGAGTTCCGTCACAAATCTCCTAATTTTCATTGGTCAGTTTACATTCTCTGCCAGTTTCTGACCAATCAAAAACCTGACATTTATTTTTAAGCTTAGAGAATTTCTTAACAACATCGGACTCAGATCGTTATTTGATTTAATTTTTAGTTCCATCTTCAAGAGAAAACTAAATTCCTTTTGCAGACAGGTTGTTTAGAGACAGGTTTAACTGTATTATTTTGTTCCTGGCTTATTATTAAAAGTGAAATATCTGTTACACGCTGTTTTGATAGTAGGTAAGGTATAACACACCTATAGGTTTTCCCTGCAGGTATACTGTAACTAAATCTTTTTTACATTACCTGAGATTTTCTCATAAGTCTTTGAGTGAAGGAGTTCTATAAAATCCTGACAGACTGTTTGTTTATTAGAAATGTTGTACGATAAATATTATGATAACAACATGAGAATAAATTTACAAACATTATATACATATAACCAAAATGCTGCAGATTTTACTTATCTTGTAATTTCGGAAAGAATTTACAAATAATCTTAAGAGGCATACATTCATAACTCTTATAAAACTTACCCACACCCTTAATCCAGAATCTCTTGTAGTTTATAACATTTTTTTTCCAACACTTTCCCTATATTGGCTTTCATAAGAATTCCAACAATCTTCTTGATGTATCATAATAATTTACAAGCTAAGATATCTTTGCCACTAAACTATAAAACATGGACAATTGAAACTGGATACAGTTACATGTTATCTAAATGCAGTCAAGTTTACCCTTATGACTGTCTTCTTGTTTGGTTTTTAACGCTGATTTTAACACACATTTTTTTTTTGTTTTTTGGGGTCATATATATCAGCAATCCTCACTCCGGATAACTAACCAGTAATTTACCAATTTCTCTGCAAGTGAGGACTACTAATTTCCACATGATTTATGAATCAGTGGGGATATGAGAGGCAGTGTTGACTCAATGACACAATGACTTGTCTGTTATCAATTATCAAGAAATTTTGCCGCACCCAGTGATTGGACCATGCACTTAAAGCTAAGCAGTAGGACTCCATTTAATACATGAACTTGCAGGTCCTGTTACAGTTTAAACAAAATTTAATATTGTTCAATAGTATTTTCATATTCAGTTCTACAAACTAGTGAAAATTTTTAGTGTCAGATCAAATATTATTATTTCCCTTAATAAGATTTAAAATTCAAATCAAAACTATCAAGAATAGAGGATATAGTTGGCAATTTTTTCTTCAACAAACAAATATCAATAAATGTTCTGTCTAGATTGAAGATTAAGTCTGTTTTTACTGTATAACTGTTATTACTGTTTGAGGTGTTCGTTACAATATTGCATTAAGAAGTAACTCTATGGTAATGTTACAGGAATAGAAAAATGTGCTGCCTGAAAATGTGCGAACCCGGGACTCTCGGAATACAGTTCCGCAGTTTTAACCGACTGAGCTATCCAGCTGCATTCACATCTTCTCCCCTAATAAGCGAACAGTTCTGAACCATGACATATAGGCAGGTGGAGCATTTATAGGATAGTTTACGGTACATGTTGAATCTATTTCAACAAGATGCCACCTTAAATAAACTTATGAAAAAACTTAACAGCCATTGAATGGTAAGCAGTTGCTTTGAAAGAGGTGGGGGGGGGGGGTGAAAGTGATTGCTCTATTTTAACTTCTAAGAACTTGTCAGAGGCATAATTAAGATTTTAACATTCTAACTTACAGCTTGGCAACAATCATAAACTAGATTCCAAAACACTTTTACCTTCATTTACCACAAAGTCTTAATGAGTTTTTGAAGATAACTGCCTTATTTTCTTTATTCCCTTTGAGATGTTTTATCTTGTATGATTAAAGATTAGTGCAGAATTCTTTTCATTTAAACATACAATCAAAACTCTATTAGTTGTCTAGTTGATTATGGTTAGAGCTTAATTAATGGAAGGTATAAATTCATATTTGAATCATTAAAAGTTTTATGCTATGTAAGTGGTAGACATCGTAGCACTGTCCGGTAAGGTCAATAGATAGAGCGTTTGACTATGAATCCAGTGATATTAATTCGATTCCCGGACGGTTCAGGTCACTTTTGCAAAAGTTGTGATTGACCATGAAATCCTTTGTGCGGTGATTTGCACAGTAAATCTGCTCTGGCATGTACAGAAGTAATCAGTTCCTTGCGTAAGTGAAGACAACTTAAGTAATCAGCCTGCTCAAGGAAGGATGTGGTGGCTGAACTGTGCTCTGCTAAATTCAATGTGGCTTACTGCTGTGATCCTCTGAAGTGAAAACTACAAACACCACCACCACAACATGGGTAGATATCAGAACCTCTGATCCAACAAGGCAACATAATACAAAGTCTGTTTAATATTCAATACACTAATACTGGACAGTGTTCTGTCATTGTTCATGTTTGATTAAAGGCTTAATTAAGTAAAGTCCTTGAAACAAATTTAAGGTAAAATATTTCACCATTCTATGTTTGGTTATGGTTGTTTGTTGTTGTTCAATACAGAAAATATGGTTATGGTTGTTTGTTGTTTTTCAATACAGAAAATATGCTCACTGATGGTTGAATACAATATTGTTTTGCTATTCAGTGAACTCAACAACATAAATACTTTAAATAAAGTATTTAAATCCTATGAAACATGCTTTTTTAAAAATTTTGTTCAGCTTTCTTTGTAAAAAATTTCAATATATATTCTATTTATGTTTTCACTTTTTTCTTTCATAACTCACTCTAACATAACCATTATTGCTTGCCAAAAGCAAACAATATTGTCACTAATTAAATGTTACAATGTTATATTCCCTAGATGAAAAATTTTATTGATTACTAATCAATCAAAAACAATTTCTTTATCAACAAAATTTGATTATCGTGAAATCTAATAGTATAATGAAAACAAAACTATATTATGGTCTGATAAACAAATTTGATTTGAAAAGTGGGTCAATGACTTTTTCTGATTATATTCAAGCTGTTAACACATATTTTTTCTGTCCCCCCCCCCCCAAAAAAAAAAAACCACATATCATGGTGACTGGTTGATAAAATAGATATTGTGTTATATACATGAACTATATCATGATTTCTACATATATCAGAAATATATAACCGTTCATACAAAATTTCCCAAGCCAAGCTAAGTCACTGTAAGCAAGTGGATGCATTATAATAAGTTTCACAATTCCCTTGCAGAAAGATATACTGGTATTTAAAAAGTCCCAGTATTTCCCAGTTATTATCCTAGAAAATTCCAGAATGTTAAAACCAGTCTTGGCTATTCTAGTAATGCCTAGGAAATACCAGTTACTGAGAACTAGGCATTTCTAATAATTTTTAAACAACTCATCAATTTCAAAGTTATACTAGGAATTGTAATTTATTTTCTGAGATTTCTAAGACTTAAGATTTTGCAAAATTCCTAGTCTTTAGGAATTACTTAGAATTTATCTTGTAGAACAAAATCCTTAACATCTGTGCTAAATTCCTTGAATCTTACATAAATTCCTAAAGACTAGGAATTCTCTTTGTTGAAAGTAAACAAGTAAATAAAAAAGGAAGACAATAAAATTGAAAATAAAAATGTTTTCTTTCTTTTTTTAAATAAAACAACATACTGATCTAGATCTATTTAATAATATTTTTCTAGGATTACTTTTATTATTATTATTTAATTGAAATTTAATAATCAATTGACCTTAATGGTCAACCTGCATTATGACAATTTTATCATTGGCCATTTAATTAATAGATATTAAATAGGAATATATAACCCAAAAAGAAATAACAAATGTTCAGGCACTCCAAGTAAATCAAAGACGTATTATATAAACCTTAAGAAAATAATCAATAATTGACATCTGAAGTATGTAATTTTTATCAGTTGTGTAGAGCTATTTTTAGCGCTGTCAAATTGCATCCACTGATGTCATGCTTCAGTGCACAGGCTGTGTGTATAAACCACTTTATGCACGGCTTATACTGCCTGTTGACATTTTTATTGATTGTGATTTGAACATATGTAGATCTAATTAGGGGTGGATTTAAGGTGATTATTATTGCATAGTTGAAAATCCCATGTGGCAAATAGACTCTTGTGCAGATTTTTTCACGTGTCAAATTTGTGCATTTCCAAATTTTCACGAGTCAAAACCCGAATCTTCGCCTGAATTAAAGTAGGCCTATATGTGGCAGGTCATATTTATGCTGACGGAAATTAACGATGATAACTTAGTCTTTACTTAACCAGATAACCTTTACGATTATACTCGAGCAATTTCCGTATATTTACGCTAACCGAGACGAGCATAATTTCATGACGTATTTAATACGTATACTGATGACGTAGCAACACAATTGTTTTGGAAACTACTGTAGCTTTGTATGAAATTCAAGCGCTTGTTGGGCTAAAATAATAGATTTGTGAAATATAATTCAACGATATAATTGAAATTATTCAGTCATTGTATTGACGGCAAAAACAACGGAACTACACGAAATTTTGTGAATCAAGCACATGTTACTGACGTAGTACACAGGTTTATTACGTAGAACACAGGTTTATTGTGCGCGCAATATTCAAAGACGGCAGACACTTCGTCTCATATCGACAGTGAACTGATATCGTCTCCCCAATAAAGACATACAACGAGGAAGGTGAAATAGCCCAAGCAAATTATCAGAAGAAGACCTTCAAAGCTGCAATCGGTGAAATTCACTGTGAGTATTATCATAAATGCACTGTTTTTTTCCCAAACAGAGACGGCGTGTTTATGACCTCTAGAAAAAATGAAGAGTCTAGAGATTATTTTAATGACCTTTCTTCACTTCTAAAAGCATTATTTTGTAACAATTTGCCGACTGTAACAATAGAAATAATAATTGTATTTCCAGCTTATTCCTAGTTACAGTTAAGATACTTAAACCTTACTGGACAAATGTCACATATTTTCGCGACCTGTTTTCATTTATTTCTTTGTTGAACAGGAAAGATATAATAATATTAAATTAAAAACAAAGCATCGTTAAATATGGCTGTGCTTCCCTCGTGAAATTATTTGCTTATGCCCTTTAAAAATATTGAAATTTAAAATATTGTTTTGAAAAATGCATGGCTAGAAAGTTTTTTTACACCCAGACAGTGCAATACCCTAGTATGCAGACAGTTCACTACCTTAGCAATTTTGAACTTGTATTAGAAAAAAAAGTTTTTCATAAAGAAACAATATTTTTATATGACCATTAATTTATGTAGATCTAGTTATATATTTAGAACAAGATCAACAAGAAAAGATGATGTTCAATAAGCCTACATCATGTCTGTATTTTAAAAATAACACATTACTGACAGACTGTATTTTTAAATCACAATAAGATACCTCCAAAAATTTATTTGAAACAGAAATCATGTTTTCTGTTTGTTTTTGATTTATGTGTGTGTTTGTGTGTGTTTTAATCTCTAGATTTCTGTGCATGTATAGGAATTATTGGACCACTAAAAAAGTTGTCTAGGCCACCAAAATTTATCGGTCATTCAGTGGTCCAAGTGACAGCCTAGCTAAAATGGTTTGTCTTTGACACTGTCTAAGCCTATACTAGAGAATCTGAATACTGGTCCATTAAAATAAATCCCACATGATGATTTGCAAAGAAGAAAAATAGCACAAACAGTGTCATACTTTAAGCACTAACCTGAATACATTGCCTCTCAGTCATCGAATTTAAGATTTTTGAATATACTCGTCCGAATTCCAGTTTTGAATTTATTCTACTATATATTTAGCTCTTAAAATTTACACTGGTCATGGGCCACCGGGCCAGTGCTAAATTCGATGACTGTAATCTGTTATTGTATTAGGGGGCAGGACATGAAGTGGTTGAACACGCTTGAACAAGATATTTTTGTGGCCCCACTTTAGTGGCGGGCATTTATATTTACCCTTGTCCGTCCGTTCTCTTTTGTGTCGGATGTAACTCAAAAAGTATTTGACCTAGAGTCATGAAACTTTACAGGAATGTTGATCAGCATGTGTAGTTGTGCACCTTGGTATTTTTGTCTGGATTTATATAGTATTTTTAGAGTTATTGCCCTTGACTTAGTAAAATTTTGCAATTTTCAACTTGTGTCGCATGTAACTCAAAATGGGTTTGACATAGAGTCATGAAACTTTGCAGGAATGTTGATCAGCATGTGAAGTTGTGCACTGGATATTTTCGTGTGGATTTATTTTATTTTTTAGAGTTATTGACCTTGACTTAGAAAATTTTTGCAATTCTCAACTTGTTGCATGTAAATCAAAAAGGATTTGACATAGAGTCATTAAACCTTAAGGGAAGGTCGGTCAGCATATGTAGTTGTGCACCTTGGGTTCCGCTTGTGGATTTATCCCGTATTTGTAGAGTTATTTCCCTTGACTTCGTAAAAACCGTTTCATTATGTTATGTTATTTGTTCCTTCAGTGCTTGAGTTAGAATCAACCAACTTTACAGAAATAATGATCAACATCACTAAATTACAGGAATAACAATGATAATAAATAATAATAAAAAAATGCACAGTATATTTTCATTAGTTTGCTTTTTTTGGTGAACTTCAAACTTACCTATGTGAATAAATGAGCATAAAAACCGCCCTGGATTTTCACTTATCAAATTTCAAAATATGTACATGACCAGTTTATAACTTCAATAGCTTTGCATGTTTAACCAAAAGCTACAAATCTGAGGCCCAGAACAGAGTGTGTCATAAACACGTCCTTCATGAATGGCCATTTAAAAAGAAATCAAATAACATACAAACCCACTTACCTGAAAAAATATGTGAGAGTTTTGTAAATATTTAAGACACAGAAACCATTTTGTCAAGTTTGCAATGATTTTACTTGCTTGAACCAAGTGTGCATCCACTTCACGTCCTGCCAAGTGATTTGTATTTATTTCGTTTTCAAATATCTTGGTATATTTCCATATGTAGAGATATTTCCATATGTAGAGAAATGTATTTGTTTGATTTCAGATAAGAATTGGTACCACAAGGCCACAAAGGGAGGAGTTCAACTAATTTGTGGATGATGTTCAAAGCTGAGGAGAGTGAGAGCTTAAATCTATAAAACGGGTCAAAAACGTTTGATAAAGAAACTGTCATAAATTCTTCAGGTAATTGAAAGAGGGCAAGTTGTACAAAATGCCATGGAGCTAAATAAACATGGAGAAGAAACTGTGATGTCACACAGTTAAATTCAGTATTGGCAGAATTGTGTTCTTATAAGTTATCATATGTTGCGGGATTTTCAGAGATTTGATGCATCCTGGGTAAAAATAGCCAAAACACCGTCATATTGGATTCCCGGAGGAAGATGAAACATTTTTTTGCTTAAATAGAAAGCAATAGTTATTTATTGTAAAAGGTACTATACACACTTTCTATACAAATATTTCTCTGATGAAAATCTATGTCGGGGTATGTAAACAATAATTCATGGATATCGTCCAAGTTTAACGAGAGTGCGAAAATTGGAGACTATCGAGAAAACCCAATTATCACCAAAGCCTGCAAAGGATTGTGGGTCTAAATCTGACTATTATCTATTTTTTAGAGCTTCCTATCTGTTGTATATATATATATATCTGTGAAAATGCAAAGAAGTCGTTGGATTACCAAAGATCAACATTTCATTTGATTACCAGAGATCATCAATTCAGTGGATTACTGCGATTCTCAGTATGAAAGATTTGATGACAAGAAAATTATTAAACCGGCAAAAATTGGATCTTACAGCAAGGATTTACTCATTTCAGAAGACAGCAATAGAAAATGTAGGAGTTGCATGTAATACTGGAGGTTTCTTTCGTCATGTTTTGTACTGTTTAAGTGACGTTTCTTAGACTGTTTAAGTGATGTCCCTCATTCAATCAGTTAAGAAAATGATGAAAGCAAATTAAAATCTAGGAGTGACCTAGTCAAGTATTATAATGTTTTAACTTTTAGTGCTAAATTCAAAGAGGTGTCACATGTTACACTGTTTTAAAAAAGGAATCTTAAGTCAAGTGTTATTGCCAAAGCTCATTGCATTCCAGTAACTACAATGATATATATCTAAAGAAGTGTGTCTTAACAATACAAAAACAATTAAACTGTAAGGAAAATACTTTGTTTCATATGCAATCATGCTTTTTATTAAATTTAATAGTTTGCTTATGACTGATGTTGAACTGCTTGTCATTTAACTGGATTTAAAAGTGCACATTTTAGTTCACATCAGTACAATGTGCTTATGTGAAGTAATGTGATTGCCCTGTGTCCAATGGCATCTTGTATTGTCAGCAATTTCTTGTAATGATATCTTCTACAAAACTGATTATTTGATTTTAATCGTAAATGATCCTTTGGGGGCCCTAGTAACAGTAATTCAGCTGTGGTCCAGTCATACCCAGTTGCTAGAAATTTCAGTACAATGCAATCCTAGGCTATTCCAGCCATTCCTTAGATCATGGAAATACCAGGAACGTCTGGGATATCCAAGTTCTTTGAAATGCCAAGGAATTACTAGAAAAAATGTTCCAAATACCGTGGGCAGGTCATTCTCAGTCATTCCTAAGATTGTAAAAAATACCAGGAGTTACTGGTATTATCATAGGTCTTTGAAATGCCTTGAAATGCCTGGGATTGACTAGAAAAATGTTCCAAATACCGTGGGCAGGTCATTCTCAGTAATTAGGATTTTCCAGTACAAGTCGATCTAAGGCATTCCTGGTTTCAAATTTTTTTTCTAGTTATTACCAGTAGTTTTCAGTCGTTCCAATTACCGCCAGCCAGTAACTGGAAATTCCTCAGATTTCCTTGCATTTCCTAGGAATTATCCCTGTAAATATTCCTGGGATTTCCCACTAAAATCCTAGTAATATCCTGGTAAATTACTAGGGATGGGTACCACCAATTTTTTTGTACCGCGGTATATCGAGGTATTTCACCTGTGTACCGCGGTATGTACCACGGTATTATGAAGACACTTTTTAATGTTTAACTTATGCAAACTAAGACCAACTGCCATAAGAATGTTTAAACATTTTGATAAAACACAATACATTTTAGAAAAACAGATTAATATCTTTATTTCTTTCAACTAACATCTGTCTACCTGACTGGAAAATAATAAATAAAAGAAAGAAGAAAATAACCTTATTGTCTTGATAATATTTTCAACAAAATCTAAAACAGAAAAATGGCAATTCCCATTGGATTTTTGACCGTGGTGAATTCGTCCATGACGGTATGAGCTGTTTACAAGTTGGGCTATGTCTAAATGCTTTACGTTTTGTTATTGTCGCCACTCGTCAATACGTCAACATGTTTACTAGCCTTAGACTGAGCACTAACATGGGTGTCCCCTTTTAATGCATTTAAATGAAGACTGATATATAGAAATTATAAAAATGTCGGCGGATAAAATGTATTTACACTACATAATAAATATGAAAAACAACCGGGAAACGATCCGACCTTTCCGCGACTAATTATTCGTTAGAGTATTATACTGTGCATTTACTGCTGCTCTAAAAATAGACTTGGAATTCCACTTTAATTTAGGTTGAAAGTTGAAACACAGATTACAGGGTAAATAACGTCCGAATCTTACAAAAATATTATGTAAAATTATATATATTAAAAAACCGGTATTCCTAGGGGTCGTACCGGTACGTACCGCGTCTGAACGAAACCGCGGTATACCGGTATAACGGTAATACCGCACATCCCTATAAATTACCAGTAATTTCTGCAAGGGTAATACTGTACAATTTAAACACTCAATTCAACATGTGTTCAAATTATGTATAGTTTGTTAAAAGTACTCTATTGAAAACGAATTTCATTTTTCTTTCCAATCAATTAAACCATTATTTTAAACTGTACTTTATTTAAGTCTTACAATATAAGATTTTGTTTTCAACAAATCTGGTTTATTAAGCAAAATACTCAGCGTGTCTCTATGACAGACATAATTTAACTACTCAGTGACCAGTTTTTTATATGGACAAAAAATCCATAATTTCATTTATTCTCTATAAACATTAGGTAATTATCATTATGTATTCTATCTTCAGTATTGTATGGCACCCTTTTATACGGGCTTTAACACTAATTAAGCCAAAAAGTCACAAGTGTTGTTGATAATGACCTTATATCTTTGAAGTAAGAAAAAGAGAAACAATTTAAAGACATCAAGAAACTTACACAGCACCTGCGACTCTGTTTATAATCTGTTCAACGTATCCTATGCCATTTTCAAGAGAATTGGTCTCGCTAGCTAGGGCACAAAATAATGAAATGGAAAGTAGGCCATGCTTTGTTTTACCAGTATATGTTGTTCACTGATGGCAACCAAACCAATGACAGACCATGTGCTTTTACTATTTATACAGCTTGATTG
>NW_026863482.1:0-35217 GCF_026571515.1 Ruditapes philippinarum
TTTTCAACAAATTTTTGGTATGATATGTTCATATGTCCGAATTATGTAGAGACTGCCCACAGTGACTCCCTGGCTATAATGACCTTTTTTCTTTTCTCCCATCGAAGGTCACTGTAAACAGTTTTTACTGTATGAACAAAAACAGATAGTTTTAAAACAGTCACATTCTCAGACTTATCTTTTGTATAAGATATTTTGAAATGTAAGGGAAGTAAATACGAATCAAAAACATTTAAATATTTAAAAGTAGTGTATCCTGTTGCTTGCATCTTACTATTTTTAACATATATTTTGTTTACTTTATTGACAGATTCATTGTTGACTAATGTCAATATTAATTCAAAAGTGTAGATACCAAAATGTGACTATGAGCTATAATGGCTTTGTCAATTGTGTTTTGTGAGATTTATGAAAGAATAAAGCTTCTTCTTTTTCAATTCACTTCTATATAAAGAAAGATGTGCAAAAAAGAGGTGTAATTAAATATTGTTGCACTTCTTTATCAAGCAAGAAGTTATAGTTGATATTGGTGCATTTTTTATCAAGCAAGAAAGATAAATAAATACTGCTGTACTTCTATATCAAGCAAGAAGAATGGTAAATACTGATGCACTTCTATAATTATTAATATGTGAAGGTAGGTATAAATGCATTTTCATTTCACGCAATAAGGTAAAGTAACTATTGATGTACTTCTATATCTAGTAATAAGTGTAAGGAAATATTGAAGCACGTCTATATCAAATAAAAGTGTAAGTAAATATTGATGCATATCTATATAAAGAAACAAGTGTTAGTTAGAATCGGTAAAGGTATATTAAGAAAAAAGAAATGTAAGTAATTATTGATGCACTAATATTGAAGCACCTAAATATCAAGCTAGAAGTGTAAGTTAATATTGATGCACTTCTATATCAAGCAACAAGTGCAAGTAAATATTGACGCACTTCCAAATCAACTTAGAAGTGAAAGTAAATATTAATTATTTCTATTGTAAGTTGATATTTGTTTACTTCTATTGGAAAGAAGAGTAAGTTAATATTGATGCACATCTATTTCGAGAAAGAAGTTCAAGTTAATATCGATGCATTTCTATATAAAGAAAGAAGTGATACTTAATATTGGTGCACTTTTATATCAAGCAAGGAAGGTAAGTGAATAGTTGTGTATTTCTATATAAAAACGACGGGTTAATAAATATAGCTGCTCTTCTATGTAAAACGAAGTGTTAAATTGGTGCACTTCTATATCAAGCAAGAAGTGTAAGTTGATATTGACGTACTTCTATAAAAAGAAAGACATGCATAAATATTGATGCACTTTTTATGTCAAGCATGAATGGTAAGTAAATATTTGTGCACTTCTATTCCAAGCAAAAAATGAAAGTAGATATTGATGCATTTCTATATCAAGCAAGAAATGCAAGAAAATATTGATTTACTTCTAAAAAACGAAGGAAGTGCAAGTAAATTAAATTTTTTAAAGTAATTAAAGATATCCTATGCTCAAATTTAATATTAGAAAATATAGTATTGACAGTGGATAATTTAAAACACTGAATAATATTCAATTATTTATTATTATTATTATCATTAGTATTAGTATTAGTAGTAGTAAGTAGCAGTAGTAGTAGTAATAGTAAGTAGTAGTAGAAGTAGCAGTAGTAGCAGTAGTAGTAGTAGCAGCAGCAGCAGCAACAGCAGCAGCAGTAGTAAGTAGTAGTAGTAGTAGTAGTAGTGGTAGTAGTAGTAGTAGTAGCAGTAGCAGTAGCAGCAGTAGCAGTAGCAGTAGCAGTAGCAGTAGCAGTAGCAGTAGCAGTAGCAGTAGCCGTAGCCGTAGTCGTAGTCGTAGTAGTAGTAGTAGTAGTAGTAGTAGTAGTAGTAGTAGTAGTAGTAGTAGTAGTAGTAGTAGTAGTAGTAGTAGTAGTAGTAGTAGTAGTAGTAGTAGTAGTAGTAGTAGTAGTAGGAGTAGTAGCAGCAGCAGCAGTAGTAGCAGTAGTAGTAGAAGTAGTAGTAGTAGTAATAGTAGGAGTAGTAGTTGTAGTAGTAAGTAGTAGTAGTAGTAGTAGTAGTAGTAGTAGTTGTAGTAGTAGCAGTAGCAGTAGCAGCAGCAGGAGCAGCAGCAGCAGTAGCAGTAGCAGTAGCAGTAGGAGTAGCAGTAGTAGTAGCAGTAGCCGTAGCCGTAGTGGTAGTAGTAGTAGTAGTAGTAGTAGTAGTAGTAGTAGTAGTAGTAGTAGTAGTAGTAGTAGTAGTAGTAGTAGTAGTAGTAGTAGTGGTAGTAGTAGTAGTAGTAGTATTCGAAGTAGTAGTAGCAGTAGTAGCAGCAGCAGCAGTAGTAGTAGTAGTAGTAGAAGTAGTAGTAGTAGTAATAGTAGGAGTAGTAGTTGTAGAAGTAGTAGTAGTAGTAGTAGTAGTAGTAGTAGTAGTAGTAGAAGTAGCAGTAGCAATAGCAGTAGCAACAGCAGCAGCAAGAAGTAGTAGCAGCAGCAGCAGCAGCAGCAAGTAGTAGTAGTAAGTAGTAGTAGTAGTAAGTAGTAGTAGTAAGTAGTAGTAGTAGTAGTAGTAGTAGTAGTAGTAGTTGTAGTAGTAGTAGTAGCAGTAGCAGTAGTAGCAGTAGCAGTAGCAGTAGCAGTAGCAGTAGCAGTAGCAGTAGCAGTAGCAGTAGCAGTAGCAGTAGCAGTAGCCGTAGCCGTAGTCGTAGTCGTAGTCGTCTTTTCCATCTGTTTTCATTTTCTGTTTTTCATATAAATATATGGATAATACATGTATATAAAGTCACATCGACAATAAATGAATTGAAAACTACTTCTTATTAAACCTGAAACCATTATATAAATCCACAGTTTCAACATAACTATGAAACCATGTCGTCTGTAAATAAAACCAAGGTAGCTTATATTATATCAGCTGTTTTTCTTAATATAATAATAATACCAATTTTCTATGTATGGTACCAAAGTTGCAACATATGGAAGCAGCCATCCTTATATGAATTCGAATTATCAATATATAAATTCATTTTAGCTTGATTTTTTATTTAAAAAAAAAGATAGAGGTATTTCAGTCATATCGGTGTTGACTTTGCCGTTGCTGTCCGCAAACATTAACCTTGATCACAACTTTTTAAGTTTTTTGATGTATTGTATTTATTTCTTGTCACAAAACCCTTGAAATAAGCCTTTCTGGGAGACTAGACTAACCTTGACATTCATTCATAAATGACATTGACCTTTAAGGTCAAATGTCTGAAATTTTGCTTGTTCTTTGCTGATCTTTTGCTATAATAGGCAATAAATTTGTTATTTGTCTTCAAACCTGAACATAAAAATTGTTTAGGATAAATCTTCAAGTTAACCAGACAGACCTTATTTTTCACTTAAAGATAATAAATAGAAATAAGATATAAACAGTTGTCATTAATATATTATTAAAAATTTTATGTTTGCAGTAACTGGATTTGACTTTGTTATTGACTTCATATTATAACAGAACATTCTTTAGGATAAGTTCTTAATTAAAATCAAACTCAAATTGATTTTGGCTCATTTATGACCTTGATCTTGCAGGTTACATTATTGATTTTTCAATGATTTTTGCTATAATTGACTGTAACTTGGTAACATATAAATGGATTATCTTCATATTTTGACAAAACTAACATTTTGGAAAAACATTCTAAAAGGTTGATCTGACCTTGACATTGAGCCTAAAATGACCTTAACTGTCAAGGTCAAATAATTGAATTTTGGTAAAATTGTAATAATTTTGTTTATTTGAATACGGATTTTATTTAAACTTGATCAGAACAAGACTTGCTACCGTACAAACATATTGAATAATTTAGATTTGACATAGACCTTAAATTGACCTTGACTGTCAAGGTCAAATTAATGAAAATTCTCTTGTTTTATTTTTCTGTAAATAGCAATCTTTGTTATTTAGAAATGGATAAACGTTTTACTGAGAAACACATCTTTTAGGTCAGAATTTTTATGTTTATCAAACTCATGTTGACCTTGACTGATCTATGACATCGACCTTAAAGGTCAAATTATTTTGTTAACACCGATTATCGCTATTATTGGCTGCCACTTACTAGTATTTACTAATTACTGATTTCATCATTTTCATACTTGGATAAAACAACGTTTTGGACAAGGCATTTTAAAAGGTTGAACTGACCGTGAACTTAAACTTTAAATGACCTTGACCAGCAATGTCAAAGTATTGAATTCTTGTTAAGTTTTCATAATTATGTTACTTATGTACGGCTTTGATTCAAATGTGGACAAAGCAACACTTATGACCAAACAGACATGTGGCATATTTTAGATATGACCTTCTCCTTAAAAATAACCTCGGCCGTCCAATGATTGATTTTTTATTATATTTTCTTCACTTTGTCATTTATAAATGAAAAAGATTCATACTTGGACAAATGAACAAGTGTTACAAGACAGACCTATTAGAATTAAAAACAGAAACACCTTGTTTTTTTCTTAAAGATTTGTATAAACTGTTAATTTGTTTTCTTTTAGAAAAGGTAAAGAAATGTCGAGCGATGCCCCGCCCGGTGGTTCAATAGATAAAATCATATTGTCAGTGTATAAAATCAAATATCATTATATAAGTTGATTTTACCAATTCTTCTATATATGGTACTATAAAGTACCAATTCTTTATCTGTGGCTTGTATGATTTTTGCTCTATTGTGAATGAAATACATAAAATACAGAAACAAGCAAATCTAACTAAAACAAGTTTTTGCCTGATAATATTATTCTATTTGCACACAACGTTCATGTATTTTACATTTTATTCATATTCTATGCAACAAATCTTTAAAGAAATGATCATCAGTTTATGAAGACACCAATATTTTACATTTTTGTCATTTATATAATAAATGCATCAGATATAGATTTTTGCATTGTCAATCGACATGGAAAGGTATATTAAATCATCTGTAAGTGATAAAATTTGTGGAGTCTGTGGAGGCTTCACATCCCCTACCCCAGCACCCGGCCCCAACCACGGCACTGTTGTTGTTCTCAACGCGACCCTCTCACCATCCGCGAAATTGAAGTGCTTTGGTTTGTGTGTGCGTGTGTCTGCGTGTGTGTGTGTGTGTGTGTGTGTGTGTGTGTGTGTGGTTGTGTGTGCGCACACGTGCGTGCGTGCATATTTCTGCATGTTTTGCTTAGCTACGCTCTTTATGAAATAAAAATATCTTGCACAACTGTAACCGATAAAGTGAGGTAAAACGGCCCCTTTCCACGATAATGCACCATTTTCAATCACCAGGGTGTACCTACGCACCCTATTTATGGGAAAGGGGCGTTCTGTGCCAAAATTCCAGACATGGAGTGTTGCTTTTAAAAATGACTTTTGAAATGCGAACTTGTATGCCTACCTATTTTATTGAATCTGTGCATAGCAAATAATATGCCCCTTAACCCAATCTTTAAATTAAAGTTTCCCGCCTTTATATAATAAGTTTACATATGGATCGTAACAACTTACCTAATATGGAAAACAACACATGTACAAGTTCATATCTTCCATTGCATATTATACATATGCAAGTTTGCACACTTAAAGCTATCTATCTGTACCTGAGATACACATCAAAATGTAAAACTCAAATACAGAAAATAGAGTTTAAGAGAACGTGTTTTCACGTTTACATAGTAACATGTTTAATATCACAAAAGTAGATTCACAAAGTTAAAAGTTTTAAGATGATGCATGACGCCCCGCCCCTCTTTGAGTATTTACGAATTTCTATTGCGGACAGGTATAACACCCGGCGCCTTGCCCTGAAGGAAAACACACCGCATTCTTCCTAAAGTATTATTTGTTTCATTTGTTACAAAAAGTTTTATCATTAGCTTTATCAATTGAAAATTGCTGATTGAACCATTTATTTAATACAAAATGATTAAGATAATTTATGCACAAACTTATTATTTATCCGGCGGCCAAAATACCCAAATATGTCTAAATGTAGCAATAGGTTATGTAGGAGTCACCCGGTGGTCGGTTGGTTGGTCGGTCGGGCGGTAGGTAGGTACAACGGTCCGTTGTACTTTCCTTATCCGGAGAATAACTTAAAGACTAATGGTTGGAATTCAATGCAACTTTATACAATGGTCAAGCACATTAAGAGAAATTGCAGTGCACAAGAATCATAACTCCATCTTTACTAATAACAGAGGTTTTGCCCTTTTTACTTTTTCTCGTCCGGAACATAACTTGAAAACTACCGATTCGAATTCAAAACAACTTCATACAATGGTCAAGCATAATAACAGGAAGTGCAGTGCACAAGAACCATAACTCTATCTAAAGAATTTATTGTTCTTTATGAATTTTCCATTGCTTATTTTGTCCGGAGCATAACTAGAAAACCACTAGTTGGAATTCAAGCAATTTCATACAATGGTCAAGCACATTGAGAGGAAGTGCAGTGCACAAGAACCATAACTTCATCTTGACTAATAACAGAGTTATTGCCCTTTGATACTTTTCCTTGTTCTGAGCATAACTTGAAAATTTCAACTTCATACAATGGTCAAGCAAAGTAAGAGGAAGTGCAGTGCACAAGAACCATAACTATATCCAGAGTAAAATATAGTAAGTGCCCTTTGTAATTTGTTTATAGTTTTACACAGCATAACATGAAATCTACTAGTTAGAATTCAATACAGGTTCGTACAATGGTCAAGTATATTGAGAGGAAGCGCAGTACATAGGAACCATTACTCTTTCTTGACTCAATTTAAAGATATTTCCCTTTGTCACATTTTATTGTCCAGTGCATAACTTGAAAAGTAATGGTTTGAATACAATGTAACTTCATACAAAGGTCAATGTGCAGTGAAATGAAGTGCATTACTCAAGAATTATAACTCGATTTCAACAAATTACATAGTTATAGCCCTTTATTACTTTTGTCAAGTGCATTACTTGAAAAGTAATGGTTGCAATTCAATGCACATTCATACAATGGTACAATTGTCAAGCGCAAAGTAAGAAAGTGCAGTGTACATGTACAATAACCATAACTCCATCTTCAGTATTTGCAGAGTTAGTGTCTGTGTTCCTTTTCTTTGTCGGTAAATAACCTAAAAAACTTATGTTGGAATTCAAAGAAACTTCATACGATGGCCAAGCGCAATGAGAGGAAATGTAGTACTCAAGAACTGCTTCTCATAGTGGTGAAAATTCATATGAAGTTTCATTAAAATTCCTAAATGCATGTAGGAGATATGCTCCAGACAAGAATTAAACACCGCCCGCCTAGCCGTCAGCCCGCCCGCCCGCCGGGGGTGGTGGGGGTTGGGGAACTATTATACGACCCTTTTTAAACAAGCGTAAAAAAGTCATCATTCCGTGTTCGCTCCACAACATTAAAACTGCTACAATGTTTTTTATATAACTTGGCAGAAATTATCACCATTATGACAGTATGTGCAGAGCACAACAATCAAGTCACTACCCTCAAGGTCAAGGTCACATTCAAATGCCCAATGTTAAAACATCTATTTTTCATGTCCCCTATTATTGACAATTCAAAGGTTTTAAAATTTAGTCCCCTTCCGCAAAGCAGGGAGGGAATTATAGGAATGGCCTCTGTTTGTCAGTCTGTCCGTTTTTCTATCCGTCAGTAACATGTTTTGAAATAACTTGGCACAAGTGATCACCATTATGAGGCAATGTGAAGAGCTTAATAATTGGATAGCCATCCCAAAGGTCAAGGTCAGACTTAAAGGCCAAGTTTTAAAAAGTCTACATTTCGTTTACTAAACCGCTGCACTGTTTCAAGAAAACTTGGCAGAAATAATTACCATTATGACACGATGCAGAACCAAAAACACCCAGGTTGCTACCCCAAGGTCAAGGTTAAATGTTTTCTATAACTTTCTGACTTTATGGAAGATTTTAAATAATTTGGCACAAAAACGTATCATGAGACTGTGTGCTTATAAAATGTGAAGCACAACAGCAAGGTCATGCTCGGTGTAATGTCAAGAAGTACACATTCATGTCCACTGCGGAAGGGAATTTAGCTGTCATTCAGACTGCCTTGTGTATACTAAATTTTTATCACAAAAGTTTCGGCCAGATCTCTGATTTTCATATCTCATTTTCATCTGTGTTTTGAAAAGGAATTAAAAGTATAGTCTACGCTTGGGTACAAGAAGGTCACTGGTGGCTTGAGTATGAGAAAGGGTAGGGGGCAAGGGGTGGCTTCTTTGTAAAAACCAGAACTTATTTAATAACTTACTAACACAAGACCATGACAACAGTATTTGTGCTTTCTTGTCAATACTTACTTAATCTATACAATACTGAACAGCTTTGGTATCGACAAGAATGATAGACGATGCGTTTAAAAATATGCACATATTCAATTACCCATTTTAATGGCGAAGCACACTCACATCTTCTCGGCCCTTTCCGTCAAACTTCGAAGACCATAATAAGAAAGGTATTTCGGTCTAACCTACGCTTAGAGACTAAACATGTAAAACATAGAGTCGAACATGTTTTACATTGTACACCAGCGGGCATTTTTGAATTAAACATGGTTGCCAGGCAAATTTTAAAAAGAAAATTTAAATTGACTTTTTTTCTCTGAATATCAAATATTTGCATCCTTTTTACATAATCAAAAATAACACTATCTGCTTTTCTTTACATCTAAAACCACTACAGCATTGCCTGAGACTCATTGATTTTCAGAAGCGTCATCGTTAGTTTCCATAATTTATTGCGACATACTTACTGATTTTATACCCCCACACTTGAAGACTAACAGTTGAAATTCAATACAACTTCATACAATGGTCAAGCAAATTAAGAGGAAGTTCAGTACACAATGACCATAACTCCATCTTGACTTATTAGAGAGTCATTGCCCTTTCTTAATTTCCTTGTCCGGAGCATAACCTAAAAACTACTGGTTGGAATTCATAAAAACTTCATACAATGGTAAAGCAATTTAAGAGGAAGTGCAGTGCACAAGGACCATAACTATATCCAGGAAATGCAACGTACAAGAACCACAACTATGTTCTATTGCCCACAAAACCATAACCTCTTCAAAATTTTTTTGCAGTACAGTAACTCCTCATTTTCGAAGCAGTCTTAGGGGAGGTATTAATCACATTTAGTGATAGCTCTTGTTAATGATAGGAGAGTTCTCGATCTAAATTTTATACAAACGTCTCGATGGCCTTGTGGTAAGTATGACAGTATTGCAATCCTTGAGTTGTAAGATCGAGCCCAAAATACCATTTTTTTTTCAGATTTCTTTTATCATTTTTTTTAATTATATGCAGTATTAGTGGATGAATAATTTGTTTTAAATTCGTGTACCTTTTCTTAAAAAAACCATAACTTTGATATATAGATGTATATGTAAATGTTCATAATTTTAATTCATTCAATCTTTTGATGGGTAATTGGCACGCTCAAAAACTTAGTGGTCAAGTTTCCAAAATATAATATAAAAAAGCCATAGAAAATAATGTTTCATTAAGATTTGAACCTATAACCTTCAATTCGAAACTAATAGTGTTAACTCCCTATCCCCGATGGTATTTACGCAAGTGTTGTGTCGGTAACTTTAAGTTATACGTAAATCATTTATACCGTTATGCCATACTTTAGAATCCGTATGAGTTACATCGGAGACCGAAAATTACCGACAAAAGGTCATTGAATATTCAAATGTCTCGGGTCAATATTGCCCAACAATAACTTTAAATTTTATAGTCTGATTGTATTGACCTGTCAATTATGAAAACATTATTAACTTATTTAGATATTTGTTCCAACTCCGGTTCTGCAAGTGTAATTTACATGTACAAGAATTTAATGGAAAATATATATATAATGTTTTCAAGTCACACTAGCTAAATACGAGATTAAAAGTCGTCATGATATCAGCAAATGCAAAGTATTTTACAGATATTATTTTTTATCTGCCTAATATTATTATTAAACAATGTTATCTAAAAATGGTATAGACGGTACCAAAATAAATGCATAACAGATAAAACAAACGCAAAAAAACAAGTATAGTTTCATTGCGTTGAAAAAAAAAATAAATAAATAAGAGAAAAAATGACCCAGTAGTTTTCCCTATTGCGCTTTAACGCTCAGTATAACTAATTTACAGACACAATTACATTTAAATGCATGTTAAAGGGTAAATCTTTCGATTTTTGACGAAAATTTAGGGAGATTTATATATTTTGTGCATTGATCGTATAACCAGTATGCAAATGACATGCAATAATTTGTATTAAGTCTAATGTTATTATGAAAAATAGCCGAGAGATTTCGATAGTGACTACTGAGTAAACTATAATGATTTAGATATCAGAAGGAAGCTGGCAAAGTCATTAAAATCAGATCATTATTTTCGCTCCGTTACTCTTTGAAGGGTAGTGGAGCGACAGTTAGGATATGTTTGTTATGGGATTGTACCTCCTGTTTCGAGCAATGATTTCACCTTCTTATTTCCTCTTCGTGATAACAATTTGTTTACTTATTTTTCCTAGTAAAAGTAATAAAACGGCTCAAACATGTTAAACATGTATCAAATATCGTTCTTGGTGTTTGTTAATGCGCAGAAGTATAGAATAACTTTTTTCTTCTAAACCTTGTCCACACACTCCGCCGCACCCAAGCACCCCGCCATTTCTTTAAGTCCGTACCCCTTTCCTAAAAGTGAAAACGGTAGCACGGCCATATTAATTTTAAATACTGACATATCAAGTTTCATCAACAATAAAAAGACCAATCATGTGATCGACATATAAAATCTGATTTGACCTGTATAAACAATATTTTAACTAAGTTTGTTTTCTTTTTTCACAAGCATTATTATTAGTATGTCAAGTGTATACTGATATTAGGTTTGATTGATTATTAACATTCCGACAAAAAAGATCACCTTGCTGAGACATTCACTTTAAAATCCCCAAGCTGTATCAACCCTCTTCTTCTCCCGTCTACCCCGGATTTTACTCAAATATGTCCATTCCCCAATGATGATGTACAATTGTCAGGATACCATGTGCCGTTTTGAAATTTTACATTTACATTATCAAATACAATTCGTATGTTTTGATTACATGAATGAACACGGAGAATGTTGATTTTCAAGCATTCAATGTATTAAATATTATGATTAAAATACGTCGTTTTGTAAATAAATTCATGCAATTATAATAATAATAAAATCTTTATTATTAAAACATGGTTTAGCTGTATGCATTGTTAAAGTTAAACATACCATTACATATCTACTTCTTCCATTCCGTATGCATTATCTTATCCTAACCTTGCAAAATTGAAGGTCAGTATTCACAGTAAGTTTACTTATATATCATATTGGCATTTGTTTTGGCTGCTCTCTTTTCAGAACTTCAAGGCGACCTGATAAAATTCTACAGAAAAAGGTGTAGTTCAATACCTCTCTCACCGCTTCTTGAAGAAATAGAGACACCTCTAACTGGGTTTTACGTGATGCCAGACATCGTTGCCGTAAAACAGAAATCCCTAACTTGTCATGAAGAGGAAAGAACACCGATCGAATCCTTGAAAGACCTGTTTTCAACCGGAAATGGTGATCTGCAAGAAATTTATCTATCAGCTGATGCAGGCTTTGGAAAAACTGCCTTTTCAAAATATCTTGCAATCACGTGGTGTCAAGCACATTGTCGCGATGACAACTACGCCTGTTTTAAAGACAACGAGTTAAAATCGTTATTTGAATTTGAGTTTTTATTTTTGGTTTTATTAAGATACTGTACCTCTGTTTGTAACATTGACGATATGATGGAACAGCAAATTACTATGAAACTTCCTTCTTCTGCAACACTACATGAAGTTTTACGTAGAGAAAAATGTTTAATTATTTTGGACGGTCTTGATGAATGGACTCATCCTAATAATAGCTGTAGCGAGGTAACAGCAAATTTCCAACATCGGTACGTACGTGATAATTGTGTTATCCTAACAACAACTCGACCGTGGAAGCTTGGAGTTTCAAATTTCAAAACAAGTCAAATAAACAAAAAAGTAGAATTAGTTCAATTAAGTGCGGATTCTACACGGCAACTAGAAGAAAATGCTATAAGAAAAATGACTGGCGTCCATAACGATAGAGTACTGAAGGGAAAAACACAGGACTTTGATAAAATGATACGTAAACGTGGTCTAGAGCACATGCAAGTAATTCCACTCCTCCTCATGTATATAGTTTGCCTATCATGCAACAACATTCCTATAGGAAATTCACAACATGAAATTTACACCAATATCATTGAATTTCTATTATCGCGAACGTCAAAGAAATACCCGGAAGTGCAACCATCTCGTGAATTGTCTGCCAGTGAAATTCCAGAATACTTCAAAAGTCATGAATTTTTTAAAAAGTTTTACAGTCTTATAATATCATTAGCAGAATTAGCTTACCAAACATTATTTAACAAAACAAGAGAAAACACGCTTGTGTTTGACAGAACGGTTGCTGAAAAATATCTCAAAGCAGACGACATGAAATTAAGTCTTCTCTCGGGAATACTATCAGAAAGTAGAAGTAAAACTTTAATGAAAGAAATTATCAAAGTATCGTTTTCTCACAAAACAGTTCAAGAATTCTTTTCTGCCATTTTTATAAGTTTGCAAAGTGACGCCCAGAAAACTGTACTAGAAAAATGTAAAAATAATCAAAGCATTCTGGACATGTCAAAAATTTGTGAATTTATAAGTAAAATGAATGTTGACCTGATGTGTGCAATATCAAATGAGTTGATGTCTGTGATAAATGAAGACGAGAAAACACGCAACTATAGAACTAGGACAGGTTACATGTACAATAATCCATTGTATAACATACAGAAAATGTTCATGTCGTGTTTACAAGAAATGCCTGAAAGTGAAAATATTCAATTATGTTTACAAGATTTTTTCATTGACAGGAACACCGAGCACAATGAGCACTTACAACGATTGTTAAAACATAATAAAACTAACATAAAATCACTTTATATAAGCACAATCAATACTTTCAGCAGTTTACATGAAATTATAGATTTATTCTCTCTCACAAATATCAGTCATATACACAAACTTTCCTATTATGGTGGCAAGAAGAAGGAGGCTGAGATTCATCGAATATTGTTTCCCAGTTTACAGAACGTTACTTTGTTGCTTGGTAAATGGACAAATGATGAAGAAAATGTGAGTGAAAACTTGGCGCGATGTCAAAACGTACAATATTTATGTATTAGTGGGTTCACGTTATCTCACAAAATACTGGAAACAATTTTCAGTTTTATCTCCGGTCAAAAATCAATGAAAGAGATTACATTGAAGAGGTTAGACTGTAAAGAACATGGCAGACATGATTGTATGGGATGTAACCTTGACTTGTCTAAACTTTTAACTCTATCAAATATTTACTTGTTGTTACCTTGGAGGCTACAATTAAATATAACAACACCGTCATTAGTTAATGTTATGTTGCGCTACATCAATATAGATGAAAGTTCTTTGTTACTGTCACGTGACATGTTGAATATTGAATATGTTGAGTTGAGAAAGATGAAAATGTCTGCAGCAAGTTTACAAAACTTTATCACCGTGCTGGAAAATCTAGCGCAGTCAGTTACAGTTATGATGGCTGCCATTAAACCAGAAACAGAATATGACCGTGTTAAGGAAAAAATTCGGAGTTCACAAACTTTTCATGTGATACAAGAAGATGAGGAAGGCTTTTGGGGACCGACATTTGTGTTCAAAACAATAAAATCAAGCAAAGAATACACATGAAATACATTGTAAAATTACTTCAATGATTTCAAATGAAGAAAGCAATTAAAGTGTGGACACTTCGAAACGAAATGGCTCCAGACTACACTATTGTCCTAAACTAGGACATACATGTTCTCCCGTTTTCAATTGATAAATTTAAGCTACAATTGCTGATCAATAAAAACATTCGAATATAAATAGAAATAATTCAAGGAGATTTTTACAGAAATTAATGTATATAAACGTTGCATTAGGATATTGAAACATTTCTCAGGCGAGTGATTTTATATTGAATATTTTATCTTTATTATTATATTTAACATGCATATGTAAGAACTGAAACTGATTATTAACATTGAACAATATTCATATATTAACTTTTAATTGAATATATTTTCGCATAATTTATATGAATAAATGAACTTTTATATGTTTCTACATGATCATTTTAGTGTTTTACTTATTTAACCTTTTGTAACCATGACAACTGTTAGAATTTCACTTGGCGGGGATTCATTTTATTTACACTGTCTCGTTTATAGGAACATGGTGGGGCTAAGAGCGAGGTTTGGTGCACCATTAACCGGTTTAAACTCCCCAGCAGTCATTATTATGCTGCTGACCGTTCCAAGGCGGCGCCCCACTGTGTTCCTCAGATGTATGTCTTATGTTGTTTCATACTGTTTTGGTGACACTTTTGCTCGTGTCCCTTGTTGTTTTCTCGTCTACGGTAAGTATCTTCCCCATTGCCTCTAGTTTTTATTTCTTTGATTACTCCCCACCCCCTCCCTCCGGTCTCCTGTCCCCTTCCCCTTTGTGGGCCTATTTTTATTTTCTTTGAATTCCTACTCAGTTACAAATTAATTATCATTTAATGATTAACCTGTCCGTGCTCTGTCTTTGCCCTGTCCTGTTTTTGTTTGGGGTCCCCCTGGGCTCCTTGCCATTGGTTCTTGTTGCTGGGTCATGTGGGGGTTGCGTTCATTGAACGCCGCCTTTCCTTGTTGATCTTGTTTATCATATTTTAAAATATATTTCATGATCTTGTTTTCTTGAATTATTATTTTTTATAATCAAAATAAAGCTTTGTAGCATAGACTATGCACGTGTTTATGCAGAGGAGCTTGATATTCTATCAATAGTTGAAAAATATTAGCAAATAATTAAGAAATAACGGCAAATTTACCCCTATATACACTAAATAAACACAAGGAATTCAACGCCTTTTGCACAATGGATACAAATTTTACCCAATTTCACACGTGGAAAAGCAATTTCAACAAACTAATGAAGCCATTTAAATGCAAAATAAAAAATTCTTCATTTTACAACAGCTGATATTTTTAATCAAAATTTAATGTCTACAAAATATTTTGGCTGGGACTCCATGCGCTGACGTCACTGACTTCACTGAATATACATTATTTATCATTTTCATAATAATCTATTTTCTATAGCATAAGTTTTTTTTCATAAATTCTAAATATCTAAGGTGTTTTTTTTTTTACATAAGTGCGTTTTATTGTTAAATCTAAACATAAACAAGAGGGCCATAAGACGCTCGCCAGAAACAACTGCTTTTAGTGTTTGAAATTATGTTTCAAATGAACTTGCCGAAAGGCAATTTTAACATTTTCGGCTTTAACTTGACCCTCTTGTAAGAAACTTTCACAACACTGATTGTTTTCTTTTTCTTTTCTTTATAAGAAACAATAGGGCCACTAAGATGGCCGAAGATCACTTATCTAACCCATATTTTCATTATGCACTATATAAATTGAAATATCGTCCCCTGATATTTTGGAAAGGCTTACATTGTTTGACATATTGTCTTTTTGAGGTACAGTTAAGTTATCATATACAATGTTACATTGCAATCTGGAAACAAAGTGATCCCTCAGAAGCTTGAATCACAACAAAATTACAAGAGAATTTCAGACTCGGTTTGATTCAGTCTGTACACGAGGGATTATGAATATGTGCGGTACTCATTTCTCAACACTTATTAGTGCTGGCATCAATGATCCCGAAAGACCAGAAAAATCTTACAACACTGAAGTGAAGTATGGAGCAACTTTTTACAGCTGCCACACAGCACTTGACACCTGCTGTTGTGAAGTGTAAAAATCTGGAAACAAAGTGATACCAAAGTGATGCAAGTTTGTACCTATGAGACTATGTAGAATAAATTCAGAATAAATACTCATTAGGGTAGGGTTATCAGAATTGAGTACCGCTTAACCCGGTGCTAGGGGGCGTAAGGGATGTTGCACTTTTCATTATCCCTCATGTACAGGCTCAATGAAACCGAGTCTGCAATTTCCATATTATTTGTTACGATTAATGCTTCAAAGGGATCACTGTTTCCAGATTTTTATACTTCACAGCAGCAGGTGTCAAGTGCTGTGTGGCAGCTGTAAAAAGTTGCCCCGCACTTCACTTCAGTGTTGTTCAGACAACCTACAGACAAAGTTTGGTGATCATCCATATATTAGTTCTTTAGAAGAAGACGTTTAAAGGTATATCTCTTTTTGTCTTTAGCGGCCCCATAAAGAGGCCAATCAAATTAATATGAGCAAACTTTTGCTTCTCATTTTTGTTAAGAAGTGTAGTTTTTTAAGAATGCTACAGACAAAGTTTGGTGGTTGTTTATTATTTCTGTAGAAGAGGACGTTTAAAGGTATATCTCTTTTTAGCTTTAGCGGCCCCTAAAAGAGGCAAATTAAATTAATATTAGCAAAGTGGATAAGTCTACCTAATAATGCTACAAACAAAGTTTGGTTTATCATCCATCGATTTGTTCTGTAGAAGATGATGTCTGACGGTTTTTCCATTTTTAGCTCTCATGACCCCTAAAAGTGGCCAATCGAAATGATAATATCATTTTATGAGCAAACTTTTGGTTCTGGTGAGCTAATAATACCCCAAAAAGCCTTGGTCCAAATTTCTAGTCTGTACATAAAAGACAAAATAAGTAGGTCAAGCGATATCAAAAATATCAAAAGTAGGCCAGTTCATATAAAAATTCAATTCAGGATCAGAAATTAAACCCCTTGTCCAAATTTCAGATAGGTAATAAAACAAACGAGAAACTAGGTCAAACAGTATCAAATAAAAATATCAACAGTAGTCAGTTGATATCTTAACTCAATTCGCATCAGAAATATCATACCTGGTTCAAATTTCAAGTTTGTACATGAAAAAAGTAGGTGAAATGAAATAAAATAAATTCAAAAACACAACTGATGTCAAAATTCAATTATGCACATGAAACTCAGGGTCAACAGTATGTCCCAAAATTTATTGAAATGTGCTTACTCCAAATTTGAAACAGTTCAACAGAAAATGAAAAAAAAAAAACAATTATTAACAAAATTCAATAAAAAATGGGCATACAAACTCATCTTTGTTCGTCAGGTACTGGAAACAAATACAATCTTTCTTTCGGCCTCACTTATTTCCCGGGGAAAATTCTATACACTGACCTACCTAAAATGATGCAATATGGTGTCCCCATTCTAGAGCTGAAACATATTTACAATATTTTATTGTTATCTAGCAGTACCAGAAGTATATTTTTTACATGACTCGTTTCTTTCATTAGAAAAGATTTTTCATCGTTGAATGAACTATTTTTATCATATAAATTTATTGAAATCTATGAAATTCTTACTGACTATGTCTTATTTGGATAAAAGAATAAATAAACTATGTATGGGAAGCTGCATATCCTATATCCTAATTTTGTTTTGAATTGTAGTGATTTAGTTTTTTGCATGGAAGTCAAAGAACTTCAGTGTTTCAAACACATACCTGTACATTCACCTTTAGTTTCTTATGTTGTTTAACACCTCACATAGACCAGAACGATGCTCTCAATCCATTATTAAACATTATTGAACACATGTTTAACCTTTCAAAAGAATAAAAAATCTATTTCTGAGCCTGTAGCATACAAGTTTCTACATAATCTCATTATTTTGCAAATCAATATTCTAGTCAGTTTTAATGGTTTTGTTTATGTTGATCTTAAGATATATACAGCTAGATAGTTTTCAGTTACTGTTATCTTGTCTAATTTGTCAAATCATCATGTTTATATGCATATATTCAAGACACAGAAAATGACAATACTTTTGATAACTATGTATATAAGTAAGGTTATTTCCACATAAATTCAGATAGTACAATAAGGAAAAATTTAAAATGATTGCAAGACGGCATGCTACTTTAATGAATTATTAGTTTTCTTTTATTTGTTTATATAAACAAAAACGTATCGCCCTTAATGGTAAAGGCTAAATTTGAAAGAAAGTAGTCAGGCAAGACAGAAGTGAAAATACGGAAAACAAGCTGAATTGAAGTGGAAATAAAAATACAGTGAAAGAATGGAAAATGAAAATATGCATTCTATATTATATCAATATTTCTAAATATTTAAATAATTATTAAATTACAGATTATACTTTTTATCATATATCAATATTTGAACGGTTTACAGTTGAAAGTTTAGCTCACCTGTCACAAAGTGAACTTATTTGATCGTTCTTCGTCAGGCGTCCGTCCGTCTGTCATCCGTCTGTAAACATTTAGTTGAAACGACATCTCTTCATAAACCGCTAAGCTTATTTCATCCAAACTTCACATCAATGTTCCTTTGGTGGTCACCTTTGAAACGTATTTAAATAATCAAATTCGATTTAGAACTCTGGTTGCCATGGCAGCCGACAGAAACACACTAACAAATCCTCTTTTGATAAATCCAAAGAGCTATATTTTAGATATTTTGTATGAGACATCTTCAAGTGAGTGTCTACCATGTCTGTTCAAATAAAAGCCCTGGGGTCAAAATAGGCTCCGCCTCGTTGGTCATTGATATTTCTTAAATGTACATAGCAATGTTTAAATAAATGTTCTTTTAAAAACCCCAAAGAGCTAAAGTTTAGATATAAATAATGAAATATCATCTAGTGAGGCTCTACTACGTTTGTTCAAATAAAAGCCCTTGGGTCAAAATTGGCCCAGCCTTGGTGTCATAGAATTTCCTTTAATGCATATTGGAAAGACTAAAAAAATCTTCTTTAAAAAACAAAAGAGTCAGAGCTTAGATATTTAGCATGAAACATCTTCTAGTGGGTGTTTAATAGTTTTATTCAAATGAAATTTCTTGGGTCAAAATTGGCCCTGCCCAGGGAGTCATTGATTTTATGAATATAGTAAAAGACAAAAATAATCTTCTTTTAAAAAACTCCAAAAGCAAAGGGTCTAAATGGGCGTCTACCTAGTTTGTTCAAGAAAGAGCCCTGATGTCAATACTGGCCCTGCCACAGGGGTCATTGATTTTCCTTATATGTATATTAGAAACAAATATTTTTATAAAAAGCACATAGAGCTAGGGCTTAGATGTTTAGCATGTAATATTTTCTAGCAAGTTTCTATCAAGTTTATTAAAATAAAAGCCCTTAGGGTTAAAACTGGCCCTGTCCCGCTGGTCATTGATTTCCTTTCTGTGTGTACAGTAAAACCTTTAAAAATCCTTTTTTAAAAATCCAAAGAGCTTGAGCTTAGATTTTAGCATGAAACATCTTCTAGTGAGGTTCTACCAAGTTCTGTTTTTTTTTTTCAAATAATTATCCTGGGGTCAAAATTCTCTTATTGGCCAGGTCCCGGGAGTTATTGATTTTCCTAATAGATATGCATATATAAGAATTTAAAAATTAGTCACTTTATAATGTGATTAGATTACAACAAAATACGAACAAATTATCTTGTCATTAAGAAACAAAGTTAAATGTTATAATAACGGTCGGTTTTAACGGTTTAACACGTTTCTTAGGTCGCCGGTTAAACTTTTGTCATTTTTGTTAATCGTGACACCATAAGTCTACATGTATTTTTCTTTGCCGCTAACTATGTGACACCATCATAGGCTAACCATGTGATGCAATGACTTGAAATATAGACAGTAGCAAGAAAAATTACACCCTCTGTGCCTAATTATCCTTATGTGATTAATTTATTTTTAATTAGGTATAAGGTTTAATTAATGCACAATTCGGTGTGCTGTTGTTGTTGTGATTGGTATTAAGTTGCTAAGTGATCATTTTCATATTTCTTGTAGAGCACAAATATACTAATTTATTGATGTTTTATTTTTGTTGTTGTCGTCTTTTCATTAATTTGTTACAATAATTACACCAAGTAGAATGTAAGTAAATCCCTAAGACGTAAAACAGCTACAACAGTTATCGCTTTTTTCCGGGGGTGGAGGGTATATTTACATGTATATGTGCATAGTGTGTCAATAAATAAATGGCAAAATATTACACACTCTGTGTATTTAGTAAACATTCGCCTTAAGCCAAGAATACGTTCTTAAAGATTAAGACATATATCATTATGTTTTTTCATATTGTTTTGTATTTAAACATATAAATTTTATTTATAAATGACACATTGTATCACCTGTGTTTTAGTTCACATCCGTTTTTCAAATAGTGTCTCCTTGAAAGCAACTTGAACAATTTTGATAAGCTGTCCCTAGGATGGTTCTTGCATTTAGATTGCTCAAACTTGATAAATTGGTTATATACATTTCATATTCATCTTTGTCTCAGGTTATAAAAGTGCAAATTTCAAAATGTTTCCCTTATGGAAGAGCCAGGCCTAGAGCTTGGATATTTTGTAAGTAGCATTTTGTTCAAATCATGCATTGCATTCAGAATTTTACCCATTTCCGGGTTCTACCTTTCATAGATTCTTATAGGGAAAATGTTTAAAGATAGTCTCCTCTTATGATCAAGTTTGAAGGCTTCCTTGTTTTAGGAATTGTTTCGTAAATTGATCATTTTCCCAAAAGCGAAGTGTTTCAGTTAAGCGATGGTCTTTGGTTATTTATTGTCGTTTTATTTATAGTTATTTATTGTTATTGTTATTATCATTACTTTATTTTTCCCCGATTTTTGTAGGTTTTTCGAAACAAATAGAACTATTAGTAAAGTCATGTTTACTTTGACGTTGTCGCTGCTGTAATAGGCAAAATAAATTTAACCTCGGTCATAATATTTATTTCTCAATGAATTGCCTTTATACATGGACACATCGACCATTAAGACAAGTACATCAAGATGTCCAGACTGCATTTGACCTTTACTCATAAATGATCTTGACCCTCAAGGTCAAATATTTGAATTTAATTTTTCTGTTTTTTTTTACTATAATTGGCTATAACTGTGTTCTTTTTTACTGGATTGTGTTCATAATTGGACATTTTAATCCTTAGGATTCAAGTAGACTGAATTAATATGTTATTACTCAAAAACGACGTTGACCTTGAAGTTCAAATTATTGACTTTTGATTTTTTCTTTTCTTTATCAAGTGGCTAAATTGTTTATTTATGAATTTATTGTCTTCACACTTGGGCTTAATATTCCTCAGGACACAAACTTTTGTAGACCCATCTGATTATCTTCTTTACTCATGAAACATCTAAAAATGTTTGAATATCGCTTGATTTTACTATAATTGTTTTATTCGTGAATTGATTATACTTGGCCAAAGAACCGTAATGACAAAACTGACAAGTAAATTATTTCAGATATGCTCTTGAACTATTTATGACATTGAGGTCAATGTCAAATATTGAGTTAAGTTGAGATTGTCATAACTTTGCTTTTTATAAAGAATTTGGTAAATACTTGGACAAACGAAACATTTCGATATAACCGACATTGATTTTTTTCTGTTATGACATTGATCTGAAATTGACCTTGTCAGTCAGAGTCATATTATTGAAATTCGCTACAAGTGTCAGATTTGTTTATTTAGCGTGTGATTTAATTTAAACTTGGACAAAAACACATATGCCAATATCGACATGTTGACTTCATTTCTTATGGCTTTGGCCTTTAATTTACCTAGACTCTCAAGTAAAAAAATGAAATTAACTTTAAGTGTCATAACTTTGATATCTGTTATGGATTTGATTGATATAATATTTACATAACCAATTTATAGTCGGATAAAGGAACGCTTGATCACAAAATTTGCAATGATTATTAACTCAAATGTGCCCTTGACCGGCAAGGTCAAATATGAAATTTGAATTATGATTTGTTCAAAACAGTTATGTTTCAAAAATTATTCTTTACTGTTATTTTCTTTAACTCTTTTTCAATGGAATTGACATTAGAAATAGGAGAAGTTGAGCTAAATCCACGCCTATCAGTAATTATAACCTCGCATTACGATGTTTGAAAGAGGGTGTATCCTAGAATCGGCTTGTCCGTTTGGTCGGCTGGCTAGCCGTTATCTGTCTGTCCGGACCTATACACAGAGGTATAATAGGAATAAACTTTAAACTTCATATTTAGATAAATCTCATAAAGGTAAAGTTCAATGCCTTTGAGTCATATTTTACATTGTATGCCAATTGCCATTTTGTACTGAGTTATTTTCAGAGGCATATTTCAAAACGTATTAGCTGTATCATTATAACATATGAACATATCTCCTTCATGATGAGTGAATTACGTAAATCCATAACTCTCTTTAGCATAATATGAAGTTACTGCCATTTTCACATTGTAAACTTAATGGTGGCCCATGGCATAATTGAAAAAAGATTTGTTCTTTGAGAATAGAAATTCATGGATTAATAGAACTCATTCAAGAAAAGTACTTTTTACTGTCTTGTTAAAATGTTTAGAGTTATTTTTTTCACACTTTTTCATATTTAGTGGGGATGTTGAAGTTTAGTTGTTTGAAGATAGAAAAGTCTAACTAAAAATGCAGTATATGATAAACATTCTTGCTAATAAAATCAACTGCTTTCCCCTGATGTGGTTTGAACGCACGCGCACAGCAATCCTTAGAGTACTAGTCCGTCGTGATAACCGCTTGACCACTCTGCCACTTAATTATTTGAGATTTGTTTCCCATTGTAAATGTTCATATTTAACTTTTCCCCCAGACTAAACTCGGTATATACATGAAACGTCTTTGGTTGATATTTTGTAGTGCGCATTATGCAGTATCCAACAAGCATATCTCTCAATTGCATAATTTTGTAGTTATAGCCCTTTGTTGGTTATATTAATTTTTTTTAAGCATAACAAAAGCAAGTGGAAATGAGTAATGAACATGAAAACTTCATAATATTCTTCTGGCCAAACGTCATTTAAGGGTATTCTTTAACTGGGAAGGAGGTTAAGTTTGTAGTTATAAAACTATTTGTAGAATTGATGCTGTCATATTATAAAAAAGTTATTACATTAAAATGAGATGTATGCTGGGTAAATTTTAGAAAGACTTTTTTTCAAAGGTATGTGACATGATAGTTTAAAGCCAACCTGATATTTACAACATATACTTGTATTTATTGAACACTTTATATATCTCAATATTGATTATGAAGTTAAAAAATATGAATATCAAGGAATGATACATTTTGTGATGTTGTATAGAAAACAAACCAAAAATAATCAAGCTAGTTGCATTAAAAATGCATATATAACAAAAACAAGCTGGCCACATTATAAAATGACCACAACAAATGGATGACCGCTGTTGTTTGTTTGGATTTTTACGGCACGTCAACACATAACTGGCCATATCGTGCAAACTGCTATAATAGGCTCAAAATGTTATGTAAAACTGTGTAAATAACCATAAAATGAGCCAATAAGATCATAGAATACAAGTTTATTGCTTTCAAATAATCAATGATGTTTTTTGATGGAATTGTGTTTAAGAGTTCTTTGAGTGAATTTACACAATAAAATCTATTACGGGCATGTGAAAAATCATGACATGCAAGAAGAAAATGCTTGGCAGTAAAATTTTTATTACAATCTACACAGAAAGGGGCATTGTCATTCGTGAGAAGATAAGAGTGGGTAATTTTAGTGTGTCCAATTCGGCATCGAAGAAGGACTGTTTGATCATGGCGGTTTAAAAGAGATAGAGATGGTGATAAATCAAGGGGTAGGTTTATATAAGTTTAATAAAAACGGCATTGTTCTAATTTGCTTTCCATTCAGATGATACGAGTCAGTTGTTTTGAAAATTTTATGATTGTTTAGCTAAAGCATCTACTTTTTCATTTCCTCGTATACCTACATGACTTGGAATCCAATATGATTTAACATATTTTGTTTTAAGTATTTTATGAAATCGTAAAAGAAGTTTCCTTATCATGATATTGTCAGATCTTTTATTTTTATTGGATATTAAAACAGAAAGCGAGTCAGAAAATATCACAATTTTATCATGGGTATGCTGTACTATGTAGGACAAAGCTGAATCTATGGCTTTTGCTTCAGCAGTAAAAATTGATGCATTATCTGGTAACCTCATACTAGATGTAAAATTAGCCACACCTACTTTGCAATCTTCTTTTGAACCATCCGTATAAATATGTATAAAATGTTCATTTTCTGCCGCATTATGAAACAAAATAGACATTTAAAACAAAACAAGGTGGTCGCATGATGAAAGAACCAAAATAAATATAACAACCAAAACAAACAAGATGGCTACATTATAAAAATACCTTGATACTACGATCAAAATAAGCTGACTGCATTATAAAAGTGCCTGAAAATTAAAATGAAAAAATAACCTGGCCGGATTATGAAAGGACCTAGATATAAGAACCAAAACATGCTAACCGCATTATGAAAGATTCTTAATGCAATAACCGAAACTAAAAAGCTGGCCGCATTATGAAAGAACCTAGATATAAGAACCATAATAACCTGGCCGCTTTATGAATGGACCTATAAACAAGCAAAATGGTCGATTAAGGATAACAACCGCATCAAGCTGGTCATATTATGAACATACATAAATATTACAAGCAGAACAAACAAGCTTCCCGCATTATGGATGAACCTCATAAAATAAACAAAACAAGCTAGGCGCATTATGGAATAACCTCGTATAATAAACAAAACGAGATGGTCGTATTATGAATTATTGAGATCATACCTGTCTCATCTTTCACTTTAGCACAGTCTTCATGAGGCATTAATTCGGGTCAGAATTTTCGCCACTTGTATCTCTCCTTTTATGATCTTATGCTCAGACGACAAAGGATGAATCACAATAGATTAAATGACCCCCCCCCCCCAAACACTTGCACTTACACATTTCTCACTCGGGGATGTTCACTTTCTACACCACAAACGCTATTCACTGTGATTATCAAATCATGAACACTTACCACCAAAAGTCTCACTCATCATAACTTACACCATGAAGGCTGTCCACTGACCGTTTATCTCATATTGAACATTATTATTATTTTTTTTTTCATTCTATTTATTCATTTTGAGGTTGGTAAGCGGGGGTGAGTGTAGTCGCACAGAATTAGTGATATGGCGACTTTCAATCATTACTGGTACAGTAGGGTCTCTTTGTGCACTTTCATTTATTATTTCAGGCACGAAGGGACATCTTAGTAGAACCACTGACTTTCCATCAGCTGGCTGGATAGCTTACTCACTTGAAAGAATCCAAAGTCCCTGTCACCAACATTATTCACAAAGATTTTATGAAGTTATCTATTGAGCACATGTCACATCAATATCATTTTTATTATAACTTCAAAATGAAAATTAGCCGCTAAGAATTGCAAAATAAGCAATAATCATTAAGCATCGCTACCTCAATTAACAACAATAAATACCATTGTTTGAGACATCAAATTTGTTACATATAAGTCAGTATTTAAATATGCATATTGTATGTTATCACTTATAAGTTGTTTATATCCACGGGGAAGGAATTGTTACACGAATGATAGAACTCTAATGATAACTTATCAGGAGTTCTTATGACAACTGTTACAGAGTGAATGGAAAACGTTTCGGATTTCGTCTGAAAACTGCTTTACATACCGAAGAAACACTCGTGAAAAAATGATGATATTCGTTTTTAAAGAGGGAGTTTGTAATGCAAGATCAAACATTGATAATTAAGCTTACCTTACATATTGTATTATGTGTCAGAACAAGGCATCAATTTTTCACCGCCTATTGATTAAGATCTGGTAGTTTTAAGTAAAATTTTTAAATTATTTGCTCATTCGTACACATTGACCTGTTTGTTTTGTGATCTTCTTCGTTGCTATACTTAATAACCTAATTTAAAAGTTCCAAACATAAATATTTGAAAAAAATTGATCCCTTGAAGGCATTAAAAACAGCAAAATTACATGAAAATTGCACACTCGGTTTGATTGAGTCAGTATATGAGGGATAATGAAAAAGTGCAACATCCCTCACGATATAGCCGCGGCTTACAAAATTTATGCTCTACTTTTCAAATGTCACAGAGTTCTTGTGATAACTCTGAAGATGTCCTAGAGTTCTTATGATTACTTTTGTAGTGCTATTCTTGTGCGTAGTTACGGTCCATTTTAGAATATTTTATGAGACCATACGTGTGTAAATCTTTATGAAACGTAGTACGCTCATCCTTGGCACAAAAGTTACCCATGATCTACTTCTGAAACAAATTGCTGACCTTCTTATGGTAAACATTTTTTCTTAAATTGATCATCCTTTGTAATATCTTATTCAATTACACAAAATTTCGGCAATATAAATCTGCTTTTATATTCCTTTATTAATGTACCTAATCGTATCAGCAATATCCACCGTATCCCCAAATGACGTCATTCAAGGACGACAACTTGAATCAAGTCTTAAATGAAAGTGTCTATATAATGTTGGCTTTGAGCGTATTTTAGTTTAAAAGATATTTTTCTGACGAAATGTTTGCGAATTCAGTGGAAATTATAAAACCGAATAAATGCACTAAATGTCGTTTCTGTGTATACTGTTCGTCAACTATAGTTGTATGTCTTAAGTTACGCTGAATTTACAGCAACTACATCGAAGATAGGAATATATAGGCATTATATCTTCGCGTGATAGACATGTCGATATGTTATTTAAAACTCTTCACACTATATGTGGTCTTAATATGAATATATAGAGTCATTAAACAAAGAACTGACAGATTAAAAAAAATGACCAACTTTACTTGACCTGTATAGGGTACACAGCTTCCAATACATAGTTCATTCATTTTTTTATTCAAACAAGACACATTCAGTAAGACTTGTATAGATTTCAATAAAGTTCTCCAATTCAAATGTTTTACTAAAGGATGAACATAGTATATCTTTAATTATTTTTATTATTAAAGACTTACTGTGTTGTGTCATATCGTTTTATAGAATTTTCTACGTCTCTATGGCAAAAATTGATACCTTGTAAAAATCATAATATCTGTTCAATACCTGAAGATGACCCACACCTCCTCATTAAATTGAGATAAAGATAGTGCATACTACATCATATTGTGCTGCGAATCATTTTCATGTAATTTGTTTCGGCAGACGGATAGTATAGTTACTGAGTTTTCTCTAAAACTGCCAGGAATAATGTATACATGAAGGTATCATGCTTGAGTATTGGATTTAAAAAGTTTTTTATCCTGTAAGTCTTTACATCAGCCTTTTTTAGTCTATATAGTCTGCGTAAAACTGAAATGAAAGTAAGAAGAAATATCTCTTGAACTGAAATACACCTGAAACCAACATCAAACCATTTATTCTGCACATTAAAAGCATACTACACTTCATAATGAATTACAATTTTTATGACTAATAAAATACGCTACTTACCACAAGAAACACACTGGCAGAAACAAAAACTATCATATCCGCGTAATTTGTGATAATTCATTTATTGACAATTCTATAAGCCAAAGCTACTTTTAAATTTTGAATGCGTTGTAATTTGTTGGATACTTGAAACAAAATAAAAATATTTCTTTCTTCTTAAATTACAAATAAAATTACATCTTAATCAACAAACAAACAAATTATCTTTTTATTTTATGATTAAAAATAAATTAAAACAAAATTTCCTGATATTAAACTCTGTTTTCCCCACTGGTAGCCTCTATTTGTCAAATTTCTTCTAAAATACAAGAAATCTTGGGCTGAAAAATACGTTCGACGATCAACGTTAAATGGCGATGATATCATTCATTTTATTAAAAAAAAAATATGAATTATATCTTGTTTTAATAATAAAAACAAATAATTCTAGTAGAAGAAAAAGTCACACCATTTTACCTACTTACTAAAAATTTATATAAGACCTGGCTTTGTGAAATGTAGACGGCCGCCATTTTTAGAAGTCGTGTTTTTCACGGGAGGAAAATAATTGTGTTTGATTCAGAGGGATATCATTTGGAGTTGTTAGTCATACACCTTTTTAGAAGAAATAAAACTTATTTGAGGATTGTTACAGAAAATAAATACATTTTTGTAAGTGTTGACATATGTGTAAACGTTCAAAAAAGCGGCTAGGAAATAGGAAAACATGGAATTGTTGAAAGGCTGTCTTACGAACGCTGGGTTGTTAATTTATACTTTGGGTTGATGAATGCCATTGCTTTTCAAGTTTTCATATTGTGTTAGGCAGTTATTGCTCGTAGGATACTTAAATATGCCTAAATCTCATCAAGAGCAGTTTTGAATGCGGAAAGAATTGTACTTTTCAGACTGTAAAAATGAAACAGATATTTGTTGATTGGTAATTTCAATGAATTGAAGTAAGTTTTCTTCTTTGTATTACTTTTGAAAAAATTCAATCCATTTATCAAGTTTTGCTTTTCTCTAAACAGCCCTGACAATGAGTTTGATAAATGATAAGCGACAAGATTCTTTCCCCTGCTCGTTATTTTTAGCAATAATTATTTTAGATATTAAATATTATTTCCGAAGGTTAACGTGGGTCAGTAGGCCATTGGATACAACGGTTGCTTCGCGTGTACGACGATCTTGATTCGAAACCTCGGTCAGTCCAATCTTTTTTATAAACAATCTTAAAATCTTCTTTCAGTATCATAATGAACATGTCTTTTGCTATTATTTTCGGAAATAAACAGATGGTTTTGATCATTTGGAGTACCCGCCGAGCAGAGTCCTATATTCACAGAGGTGGATATTCCTGAAGATCTGAGCCAGGGGTTTGAAGTAAGTGACAGTGTCGAAGAACACTCTAACAAAAAACAGGTTGTAAATGCAAGGATTGAAGAATTGGTATAAAATTATGAAATTGTAAATACCAGGGTATCAGACTCAGACAGAGACAATGATGGCGCATCGTGTAACAGAGCCAGTAATGTTTGTACGCACAAAGTGGATTGCCTTCTCCAGTTTGACAAAGCTAGTTTTGACGGCCATATATCTTTTATTGGGACTGCACATCAAATTGCTACTGACGACACTCTTAAAGGGAAACGCCGGAAGCGGACTCGTTTTAGATACACTCTTCATGGTAAACCTATCTGTAAGAAGGCATTCATGTATGTCAATGATATCGAATTTAAAGCTCTTCGGAACCTAATTGATTACTTTACTACCAATGGCGCAATATCACGTACCCACGGTATAAACACGGGAAGAAAACCACACCATGCCCTCGGTTACAATGAGATACGATTTTGTGTAGACTGAATTGTATGGTATGCAGATATCAATGGTTTACCTATGCCAGCAGCACCCAGGGGCCCCTATTCTTCTACCGTCGAACCTAACAAAAGTTTGTCTACACAGTCAATATTGTCAGGTATCTGAGAAGAATGATGTACGGAAGCTTGGAGTGTAACCATTCAAAAATGTATGGAGAAATTGCATTCCACACATAAAGATAATGTCACCAAAAGATGACATGATTCATAAGTGTGAGCAGTTGCGACATAGCGACTTGAATGCTGTGACGGAGCAAGCTAAACTTGATGCAGCAAATTGTCTCGGAGAGCATGTGCAGATATTTTATATTGCTAACTGTTATCTTGTACGTTTCAAAGTAGCTTTTTATTTCAAGTAAGTATTACTGTAGGCATAAAAATCATAAAATATTTCAAATACATGTACATCTACTTTGTTTTTCAATAAAAAAGTAAAGTAACAATACATTATACTGTATATTTATATAGTTGTGCTTTGGATTGAATAAATCGTAAGTGTATCGGACAAACAACAATATATTTTACTTAAAGCTGCATGCCTCCAGATGACCCAAAATATTTCAAGAAAATTAAACTTGGACAAACCATACTAATATTTTAAGAAATGTAATCAGATTAAAGATTCAAGAGATAATTTATATCTTATTTGCATTAATGACTGTATTTTGCAGAATTTATCACCATATTTCTACTGCGTTACTAACGCAGTAGGGGCTATTTATGCACATTTTTACCTCATTTTAGTAATTTATTTGGATTCTAAGTGCCGACTGCAAGGTGTCACGTACTTTCTTTGTTCATTTCACAATATTTTACCTTTAATTAAATATTTAAATTTTTCACGAAAATTGGGATGAATCTGAAGGCGTGCTGCTTTAAATATCTTAAGATGCTCAAACAAAACATTAGGCGTACATGACAGCGGTAATTTGGGTAAGAGAAGATATTTTAGATTACGCCCTACTGACAATACCCGTCGCATCATTGTCCACAGAGTTTTGTAAGGTATGCCTATGACAGTTATGGTAGAAGCTATAAAGATCTTTTACAGGTTATATGACCATATATAAACGAATGAAAAATGAAGAGATTTTGGACATTCAGTCAAGAACCATGAGACATAATCTTATGTTTTATAAATTTGATGAGATAAACACAGTGGAGGAGAGGAAAAGTGAAAACTGTCTCAATAAAATTTAGATTTTTGTGAAAAAGACTTAGTGATAGTAGGGTCCGGAGAATCCAATAAAATTAATCGGGCACAACGCATCGGCAGATATATCAACACTAAGACGCGTCGGATTGTGGTCAACTTTAGACACAACCCTGATAAAATGAATGTTAAGCAAAAAATATTTGACAAACGTGATGATACGGATATCAGGGTCTAGGACCAATATCCAAAAGAAATACAGTAGCGGCGGAAAAAAAATATTTCCTGAAAATGTTAAAGCCAAAAATGTTAAAAAAAAACACAGTGTTGGTTTATTACAAGCTCTACATCGACGTACGTTTGTTTGTTTATCTTCAGATTAAGACAGCGTCAACAAGCAGTTCAGCTTTTTTCTATGGAACGTTAAGGAGATTAAGAATAAACAATAATTTGTAACAGAGTTACCAACGTCCCCCGCCTCGGGGAAATTTTATATGTAGCATAAAATTGTGCTATTTCAAGAGATTGATCAATGCTAGATCTGCAAATGCAACAATAAATTTATTAAAGAAATGAAATGAATGTTGACCTCTTAGTGTGACATTGACCTGGGAGGTAGGGGTCCAGGTGTTTTGCATGACATATCGTCTTATTATTGTAACTATTTTCAAAATCCCTTGAACTATGAAGAAGTTATAGATGGGACACAAAACATACCCTCTAACAGACTATGTTAATCTTTGACCTCTTAGTGTGACCTTGGGGGTATGGACCTATGATTTGGACCTGACATTTTGTCTTATTATTGTGATTATTTGTGCAAAGTATTTTTAAAATCCCTTGATCTATGAAAAAGTTATGGACTGGACACAAAATATACCCAATAACCGACCATGTAAATCTTTGATCCTACATGTGACCTTGACCTTGGAGGTAGGGTCACTGGTGTTACACATGACATAACATCTGATCATTGTGACTATTTAATCCAAGTATTTTCAAAATCCCTTGATCTGTGAAGAAGTTATGGACAGGACACAAAGTATACCATAAAACAGACTCTGTTAACTTTTGATCTCTAAGTTTGACATTGACCTTGAAATAGGGTGCAGGTGTTGTACTTGACATATCTTCGTATTATTGTGACTATTTGTGCAAAGTTATTTCAAAATCCCTTGAACTATGAGGAAGCTCTAAATCGGACACAAAATATACCCTTTAACAGACAATGTTAACTTTTCCTCGAAATGTGACCTTGACCTTGGATGTAAGGATGTAGGTGTTGCGCATGACACATCGTCTTATTATAGTGATTATTTTTTGCCAATTATTTTCAAAATCCTTTGATATATGAAAAAGTTATGGACCGAACACAAAATATACCCTATAACAGACTTTATCAATCTTTGACCTCCAAGTGTGACCTTGACCTTGGAGGTAGGTGACCCATTGTTACACATGACACATCATCTCATTATTGTGAACAATTGCGGCAAGTATTTACAAAATCCCTTCAAAGATAAGAAAGTTATAGACCGGACACGACATATACCCTCAAATAGACAATGTTGACCTTATATGAGCAAGTGCGAACTTGACTTTGGAGGTATGGGTCTGATTGTTGCGCATGACACAATGTCTAATTGTAACAAACATTTGTGCCAAGTTATTTTAAATTCCTTTGATAAATGACAAAGTTATGGACTGGACACGAACTATACCCTGTAACAGACTATGTTAATCTTTGACCTCCAAGTGTGACCTTGACCTTGGAAGTAGGTGTCCGGTTGTTACGCATGACACATCTTCTAATTATTTTGAGCAATTGTGGCAAGTATTTACAAAATCCCTTCAAAGATAAGAAAGTTATGGACCGGACATGACATATACCCTGAAATAGACACTGTTGACCTTGAATGAGCAAGTGCGACCTTGACCTTGGAGGTATGGGTCTGATTGTTGCGCATGACACGTCTTCCTATTAAAACAAACATTTGTGCCAAGTTATTTTAAATTCCTTTGATAAATGACAAAGTTATGGACCGGACACGAAAGTGTGACGGACGGACGGACAGACGGATGGACAGACGGACGGACGTGCCAACAATTGGGGTTTATGTGCTCTTTTTTATCTTTATGTGGCATTTTGCCACATAAACCAGTAAAATTACCACATAAAACAGTGGGATTTCCTTCTTTTTGTTACCAAAATTAGGGACGGAATGAAGCTCATAGACCATAGAATGTTCGCCCGGACAGACGGACGGACAGACGGACGTTCTAACAGGAGAGTTATAATGTGGCTACTCTATTGTTCTCTCTATTGTTCGTTTTAGCCACATAAAAGAAAATAGCCACATAAAAGCATTACGGAATGAATGACATCAAAGAGAAAGAACAGTTACCTATTGTCCCACTAGCCACATAATTACTGTCCTGTGAGTGCGGATGGACAGACGGACGGAGCCTTTTTCTATATCCCCCTTTTTTCTTCGAAAAGGCGGGGGACAATAAGACGATCCAGATTTTCTGAATTTTGTTAAATCTTGTAAAGCACTTTTGTTGACTGAAACATGGAACTCCAAAATAGCAAACATTGATATAAATGGTGTTCTGTATATACACTTTATTTTAAATGTGTTAAGTATCTTTTTCCTGAATAGCTCAGAAGGTAGAGCGCTGGACTGATAATAGATCTCGTGGGTTCGATACCTCACGCCACTATCATTTTAATAATTTTATCTTTTTGATGTTTATATGATTTTTCATGTTCACTCATCTTCTTTCAAGAAAGTTTTTTTCATGGTCATTCTGGAATATTCTTTCTCTAGGGAGTATTCTTAATTGTTCATAAATTGTATATATATGATGAATGTTTATACTTCGTGTGTGCTAATTTGTATTATTTTGTGATGTTGATATACTGATTGTGTGCTATTGTACTGTTTACATAGTAATATATGAGTTTGGATTCTGTAATTCTTCGTGGGAAGTATTTTTTGACATATTGTGATATTCGGACATTGATTAAATTTGTGTTGTGGACAATTGAATTTGAACTGTAAGTTAACTTTGGGACATTTATCAAATTTAAATCGTTGATAATTCTGAGGAAATTATATTTTTACATTTTTTGTATTGTTGTAAATAACTGTTTTTCTTTAATAAAAAATTGAGTTTGAGTAACAGCTAGAAAATTCAAAGTTGAGCAAGAAATCAAATTTAAAGAACGTAAATGTGAGTGGAGGTGAAAATTAGAAAATAATGAAAAAGAACAAGAAAGATTATTAGCAAAAGAACAAGACAGACTTTTATTAGAACAAGCAAGATTTTTATAAGAAACAGAACAAGAATAATTTTTCAGAGAAAAAGAGCTTGGGGAAAAACATGAAAGACAATTTCAAATACAATTGAAAAAGTTAGAGGCTAATGAAAATGTAAACCATGCACATATAATAGCCAAAAAACATTTTGATGTAGCTAAATTTATTAGACTTTTGAGGGATGTTGCACTTATTCATAATTCCTCATGTACAGACTCAATCAAACCGAGTCTGCAATTTTCAAGTAATTTTGTTGTGGTTAATGCTTCCGAGGGATCACTTTGTTTCCAGAATTTTATTCTTCACAACAGCAGGTGTCAAGTGCTTTGTAGCAGCTGTTGCCCGGTACTTCACTTCAGTGTTGTTATATTTTGCTGGTCGTTCGTGATCATTGATGCCAGCACTATTAAAATAGAGAAATACAGAAGCCCTAAAGACACGACAAAAGTCAAACTGAGCCAGTTCATCGACGGTACTAGAAAGTGCAAGTTATCGTAAAGCCGGTGCTAGGGGCGTGAGGGATGTTGCACTTATTCATAATTCGTCATGTACAGACTCAATCAAACCGAGTCTGCAATTTTCAAGTAATTTTGTTGTGATTAATGCTTCCGATGGATCACTTTGTTTCCAGATTCTTGTACCTTCTTTCGATGAGAATGATGGATATAAACTTTTTTTACATTTTGAAAAAGTTGCAGACAATTTAAAATAGCCAACAGAGCATTGGGCTTTATTTTTACAGTGTCTTAATAGGGAAAGTCCATGAAATTTCAGTCAGTTAAGCATTGATCAGTGTGCAAATTATCATGCTTTAAAAGAGGTTATTCTAAAAGGCTATGCATTGGTCCATGAGACAAACAGACAAAAATTTAGGAACTGTATAAGAGTGAGTGCCCAAACTCATGTTGAGTTCGTTAGAATTAAAGAACAATTGTTTTATTGATGGGGTTTGTCAAGAGTTGCATAAACTCTGATGTCAAGGCCGTTATAGATTAGAAATATGTTGAAACTTTAGAGAAAGCTGCTCGTTTGTCTGATAACTATTCTTTAACTCATAAGCATTCCTTTGTACCTAAATCCACAGGTCAATAAATATCCCATCAGAAAATTAAAAAGGAATTGGTTATCAAAATCCAATTATTAAATAGAGAGAAATCAAGAATCCCTAAAAAACCCAAAAAGACAAAATTGAAAATGTTGGAGGCTCGGAATGATTGAGCCTGTTCATGGACAGTAATGGAAAAGTGCAAAAAATAGAGAAAAATAAGAATCCCTAAAAGAAAAGCCTAACACGGCAAAATTGCAAGGATTTTGCAGGCTGGGTTCGATTGAGCCTGTTTATGGGCTTTT
>NW_026863483.1:0-29961 GCF_026571515.1 Ruditapes philippinarum
AGGGTGCCATCCACCTCGCATTTTTTAAATTCGGGACCATATGCCGGTTTTCATGGAATGGCACTTGAGTAGAGCCACCGACGTTTCGTAAGCTAGCACATAGATAATTAATAACTTGACTACTACCTGAGTAATATGTTTAATCTGAATGCTTTATGTAAGATTAGGTGCCAATTTAAGCTATTTAATACTTTGATAGAACAAATGCTTGAAAAATCATCAATCACAAAAACGTAACTATCTACTTGTGAAATACCTACCTGTTAATACTGATTCCTGTATCTAATTTATGTGATGGTTTTAATCGGAAATAAGACAGTTCTAGTAAATAATGTGATGGTACGTCTTTTTTTAAGCAAGATGTTTAGACTGGTATGTTAAAACAACTTCTTAAAATAAAACACTTCATTAATATTTTTACTTAAATTAATACAATGTGGAATACTGATAAATGGTCTGACACATCGTTATTGTTTAGTAGTTGTTTTTCTTACTGTTTTTACTCAATTGTTTACAAATGTTAAACTTTTTTTTTTCATCCCACCTTTTGAATGTGTTACCGTTTGAAATATGCATTTACTGTCTTACTTGTGCCATGTTAAAAATGTACAAAGCACGATATTGCATTCTCCGTTTGTTTGTGCGGAGACATTTGGTTTCCGCAGCATAACTTTGGAAGGGTTAAAGTTTTTAATTTGCATGCTAATATGTAATATAACGAATCAAAGGTCAAGATCCATTTTAGTTCCAAGCAACTCATTATTATAGAGTTTTGCCCCTTTTAAAGCTTTTGCTTTCTGTAGAATGACTAAATGATTCTTTTAATAATTGACATGCAAGTACTTTATATCAAAACACAGGTTATGATTGATTTTCATTGCAATCCGCTAATTATGTGAAGGGTAATACATAATTTAAGCAAATTTTGCAAATAATACGCAAGTTGTTCAGGTAAGTTTATATTGTATCATAGTTTGGGGACCTTTTTGTTGAAAAAGTGTCAGAGTTAAATCGTATACATATACATGCACAGTGCGGTAACTGGAGTGCAGGTATCAGTTACCTGCACTCCAGATCATGACCGTTGATTGGCTCATTTTTGCTGGGGTTTACATATTGTGACGGCAGAGAAAGGGAAAGCGACAGAAATATCATATTCAGATGCTCGTTCATTGGAAACTTTTTCCCGGGGTTTAAAATTGTGACAACAGGGAACGTGTTTTTATGTTTGACTATGATACAAAAGAGAAAGAACACCAAAACACTCGGCAATCTGATTTATACTCGCAAACCAGATAGCCTCGTGTTTAGGTGCTCTTTCTATTACTTGGACATGCATGTATGTAATATCAAAACCCATGTCAATGTTAGGTCAATGTTAATTTCCCGGCAACCTGATAATCGAAACCTTGATTTTATTGATCACATTGAATTTAATTCAAAATGTTTGATTTTCTTCCTTGATTACTGATATGACGGTTATCTTGTTACCTAGAAAAAAGTAAGATTTTAACATTTGACGGAAAAGTCGTGATCTGTGATACGTATGACAATAAATTTCCTCTCTATCTTTCATTCAGGCACATTTTTGTCCATTTAAAGGTCATATAAACTTGCCACCGGGTGTATATTGCCCTAGGCTTAGAAGAGCTATTGTTTCTTATGAGTAAAACAAACAAAAATCAAGATCTCTAGACCTGTCTGTGCAAAAACGTTTTGTATCTTATTTAAATTGCATTAAGTAATATATCTTGCATATTTCGGAAACCTCAGACATTTCTATTATAGCCTTGACAGTTTTTAGGTTGTCTTCGCAAGCTTTTCAGACATGTTCATTCGAATTTAACAGTGACATTGCATCCATTGGACAATGTATCAAGAAGAAATTAAATTGTGTATTAGGACCTTTTGCAAGTTTACTGCAAAGTCGTAAACAAACTGAATGCGCTGGCTGACATAGTGATAAAAATATTCTAAATATTGTTTGAAAATCTTACAACATATTACATATATTTCAAAATGGTTCGTTACGTTTATATGCCAGCACATTCCATATACAGGTATCGCAATTATAACGTGGAGGCATCATATTTAAATCACACATTTTATGTGAGCCATGAATTGCACGATAAATTACCAGTTTATGTAAATATCTGAACATCAAATAAATTTTTGATAATCTTTATCATTCTAACAATTATTGATCCTTCACATTTAAAACATAAATGTTTTAATATTTTACAAAAGGAATACAAGTAGATATGTACATGTAACAAGTTATAATTTTTTATCATTTCTTCCTTGGTGTTAAAAAATACCAAATTCGACAGAAATGCATCGTAGACATGGCACAAGATATAATTTTGATAAGAAAGTAATTTTGTTATGCTTTAATGCAGCAATTTGTAACTGTCAAAAATTAATGATATCTGTCAAAACTTTTACGTAAAATGTCATAACTTTCACTTGTTTTATGTCACTGAAATGTTAAAAAGAATGTTTCTACTGAAAAAAGTTATATTTGAGTTCCTGTTGAATACTTTTGTATGTTCGTAAATAATTAATTATGTACCTTCGATATGCATGTATGTATTGTATATTTATACTTAGGGTTTGGTGAGTTCTTTTTTCAAGGGCTTCTTTGAACAAGAGTTAACTAATCAAACAAAATATGAAAACGGTTTACTTTACATGTAGTGTAGTAAATGACAAAATAAATATTTTCCCTTTCAACATTTATTGTCTAACACTTACATTACAGCTGTTGCGAATCATTAATAAGTGCCCATCAAGTAAATTGAAGTATAAATGAAGTATAAATGAAATATAACATATACTTAATATATAAAAATAAGATTGACTAGCCCTTTATATAAGATATCACCTGCAGATTTCCTGTTTCAATCCACTGATGAGCATCAATTTCCTATTTATATGACTATACATTATGCATATTCATCTTGATAATTTCAGACATTTTCATTTCAGTTTATTTTTTCTTTAAACTTTACAAACCTTAGCTTACAGACAAGTTATTACATATCTCAATGGTGAAGTATTCTTCGGGACATTATCGGGGATGTTTGTGCATCTTATTAAGATATTTCGAAAGCAAACACAAAGGTCAAATACAGCTTGTTGAATAATCGAGATGCTCTAGCATATTTCATATTAAATTTTCTTTTGCTGTGCATTTTATTTCAATAAATGTAAATTATATAATTATATCAAAAATAAAGCAATAGTTGTATCCGTATTTTATAGCGGATATGTTTACATATATACACGGTCAGAGATTTTGGCCAACAATGCCGATGATTATTAAGTTATTACACAAAACTTGCCGTAGACCCACAATTGTCAAACTCCTAAAACATTTATGTATAACGAGGCTAAATTAAAATATTGTATTTTTGAAACACTATTTTATTTTAATAATATAAGCTTATATACCCAAACAAGTATTTTTCCTTTTAATAATAAGTAAAGGAATACATATTATTGTTAATAACGCTAAATAACATGGTAAAATTATCTAAATCTACAATTCGTTCAGTATTTTGGTTTTTTAACACTCGAAAGGTCCTTTAGATTCATATTAAGTCACATTACATCAGCGGATTAAAACCGGGAAAGAGCATGTGATAAATATACGAAGTACTCGCAATTCGTATGGTTTATAAAATGATATATTATATTTAATTTATACTTAAATTAATGTTGTAGGTATCTATTCACGATCCCTAACAACTGAAAATAAAGTATAACATTAATGACAAATTTTGATATGGAGATTAATAACGTATTGCTAACTAGAGCATGTTCATGTATGGAGTCAAAACTTTTGTACAGGAGGCACTTGGAAGACAATCCTAACACATCGATCTTTCAAGTACGAATTTCAATATAGAGAAACTTAAGAGAATTATCAAATTATGTAGTTCAACACATGATATTTGAAAATGTTAAGGGTAAAAATAAATCTACCTAAATATATAAAAAGACTGCACCACTCGTTTCATAAATTGAAAGTTACAAATACATTCCGACGGATAATTACACACATTTCACAGGGTTTAGTGAGTTAGTTATCGTTCATGTGAAGTTAATTATGAAATTAAAAGGAATAATGAGAAAATGTTAACTTATTTTGACTTTCACCTGTTCACTCCATATCTAACAATGGATGGGCATAATGTCACTTTAACAAATATCAAACATATATAAAAAATGTGACATAAGACAACAATTGTTACTATTGAATTTGTGTTGAGTAGTTCAATGCACCTGAACTTGGTTTATAAAGGTACATATCTAAATCATAACTCTTGAATACATTACTGTTTTGTTTATACTAGTCATGCCGCGTGTTCTTTCTGTACAATGTTTTTTTAAAATTTTATATTGTTAGTCTTTATCCAACTCCTTTTGCATTAACCCGTTTACCTATTGAATTTGTGTAATAAATTTGCACAGTTTTACTACTTACACGAAATTGCCAGTCCGGTGCTTGTTCGCAAGAACTGGATTTAGCAGATATTTTTTTCAAATATGTATTTTATAATGGTTCATATCCTTATGATGGAACATTCGTCGGTCTTTCCAACAGCATGTATTTTAAGGAAAGAATCACAATTGTCCAATTGTTTCACAATCGACTTGCATACATATTTAGTAACATTCAGTAAATTACTGAATTCAGAATTTATAGGTCACCTTTTGGTTGACAATAACATTGAAGGACATGAATGGTGACATGTCCGGGGTCCGTACTCTTAGTGCCTGAAACGGCGGGTGGATCCTCATTAAGCCTAGAATACATACAAACATACATATACATCACTATTGTTCATATATTTAGAATAAAAAGTATTCAACAAGAAATCAATATAAATGATACAAAAATATTCAAAAAGGCATTCTGTTCAGAATTTTGATAATATAAAGCAAGTGAAAATCCTGTCAATCGCTTAAAAAGCTTTTAAAGATAGTATAATATTTTGACAGTAACAAATTGCCGCATTAAAGCATAACAGGATTACTTTCTTATCTAAATTATATCTAGTACCATGTCTACGATGCATTTCAGTCGGATTGGGAAACATTTCACAAGGAAGGAATGAAGGAATAAATTCGTGATAACTTGTCTGCAAAGTTTTTGGAGACAACATTTAAAACGTTGAAGACTAGAATAGAAATGTCTAAACATTCTGGAATATTTGAGATAAATTACTGAATACAGAAAGCTATACAAAATCGATATATTAGGATTAAATCCATTTAATCTTGAAGCCTTGATATAAAGTATAAGCGAAACATAAAACAGTGACTAGCACTGAGTTATCTGAGAAATATGTACACAAATGGTATTAATGAATTAATCAAAAATGGTTTAATTTGGAATTTTAAATGCAATTATATCGTTAAAAGAAAAGTCTGTATCGACTTTTGAATCAGTCACTTGAAACAAGAAACAAATTATAAGATATCGTAAATGTTTGCTTTGGTACAAATGGCAGTTATGACCAACCAACGCTTACATTAAGCCGCACATTTTGCTCAAATCAAAGCAACGGTGCATTTGATTTATGGAATCTGCTTTGACACAGATTAAGCGTAACATAAATAAGATATGGTATTTTATATTGACACGTAACGCAGGTATTTAATCAGGAGATAGTTGCTTTTTCATGACTGTTAATATTTCAAACATATGTATCATTTCAAACGTATGCATTATCATTTGTATATAATAATTTACAAGGGATATTGAGACTTACAACACATCTAGTTATAAAACATAATGCGAACCTCTACATCTGTACTTAAAATTGTAGCAAAAGAAACATAATTCATATAGGCTCGGTTTTATTGAGCTTGTTCAATACCAGCCACAAGTTGATTTGGTTTTACATCTTATTAAGCAATAAAATGTTTTCAAATCCTTCGAAAGGCTATAGCAGCTCTAAATCCAATTCCATTCTGCTTCACATTGTAAATAATTTATTATTTCAATGTGTATATACTTTAAATAAAAATATTTAAACTAAATCCTTTGAAAAAAGCGCCCCGCTCAACCCTGTTTATAACAAAATATAACTAAATTAAAACAAATAACAGGTCAAATCACCCATCCCAATCATTAAAAAAAAAATAAGTACTTGATTGGAAAAAATCGAAACGTATGTTATTGCTTTGAATTCAAACGACTTCGTTGTTTGCGAAAAACACACTGATGCAAACGTAAACATTTCTTTTAATTGTATAAATATTTTATTCTGCATTCAACATCTGCTCCGTATCTCGGTAAAGTTAATTATGCCTTCAGAGTTATTTATTTTTAACCCTTTCCAATCATCAGTGATTTGTCAGAATCTTAAACATCTCAAAAAATATAAACCGCCCCAGAGAAAGTAACTACGGTATAATTTGTTACAGGATATTTCAATTAAGCGTAACCTAGTTCACAACATTTCTAGTTTAAACTTATCGTTATTGTTTTGTCAGTTAATATTTCAAGAAAACTGTTTTCACAAATGTTTAATTAAAAGGTTGCAGTTTTTCCTGATTTTGTGTTACATCATATGAATGCATATAATGAGAAAATAATTATGTTTCTAGTTTTTAATATAATACCTTGAAAGAACTGATATTTTTGCATAAGTACAATTAAGTTTGTATTTGCAAGTAAGCGCCTGGTGTTACCATGAAGCAAAAACATAACACTAGCATTTTTTCAAAATTTGATACACGTAAGTATTCAATCAATAAACTGGAATGAACAACTACTATGAAATTATGAAAATGCAGAACAACGTATCATATTCATTTTATAATAAATAATATATTATTAATAAGATAATACTTCGAGTTCATTTGATAATAACGTTGAAACAACATTATCACAGATTTATCAGCCTATCAATCTCAATATGCAACAAGTTAAATGTTGATGCTGCACATCAAAGACGCCGCAAAATGATGTGAACAGTCACAGGTTATGTACAAAATCAGAATTGAGAGGCGTAGCAAATGAAGAAAGTGAGTGACACTGCTTCAGTCATTACCTCTCTCAACTGTTAAGTTTTAGAACGATCGACTATAGTCTGGCTCATTGGCACATTAATTATTAGGTAGATAAAATTAGATACTTATAAAAAGAATATGATATTCAAACATGACACTATCACTTCAGATAAACGTTCATTTTAATCCTTTAAAGCTCGGTGACATGTTGTACATCAGAAAAGCTATTTTATTAGAAAATTTGAAAACAATGTGATTTTGTTCAAACATAAAAAATGCACAAAATCAAGTCTAAAATTTTCCCCATTGCTATACGGACAAATGCATATCTTCTATATATAAATATAAAACTTGAACTATTTCAGCAATTAAACAAAGCGGAGGTTTTTACGGTAGACTTTTTTGAGGGGATGGTTTTTTGTTTTGATGCTTTTTGTTGTTGTTGTTTTTACTGTTGATGTTGTATTTTTGTTTATTTGTTTTGTTGTTGTTGTTGTTTATTTTGTTCCGTAAAAATCGTAGATAAGTAATATGTGGGAAAAAGTCAGATATGTCTATGTTTGATATGGTCATAAACTAAGAAAATTCTCAAAGACTCTGTCAGTCTGCTAAACTTAAGCATAGGGCGAGGTCAAAGAATCAGTTGCTGTTAAGTTGTTCTGTCTACAATGGACATATTTTCATAAGTATATCAGAAATTCATCGTTTAAATATTCTGATAAAATTGTTTGAAGAATATGTTGACAGGGTTCTAAGTGATTTTGTTTAACCATTAAATATGATGATTCACGGTATTTTGTTCTGAAACAGTCTATCTGCTATGTATAGATATATCATGATATTGGGTCATGTATCTCACACATAATTCTTTCGTAATTATTAAACAATCAACATAATTATTTATGTATAGCAGACCTTCTATTAAGGATCAATTCACTTTAATTTTTTATGTAAAACAATTTAATGTTACAGTATTCAATGGAAATAAAACATATAATTTAAAAACTAAAATCGAAGAAATTACTTGCCAATGATACACAATTTATCTTTTTATCAGTATTAACTGAAAACTTTTCAATTGTGCACGTTGCAAATATGCTAATAATAGATTATTGTGCAATTATTCTTCCGGTGGCATCAAACATAACATTTTGTAAATTATGAAGCTACAATCGATCAATGTTGATTTGCTTATGATCTAACGAACGCTAATATAAGTGTATGTGACATGTTCTGTATTCAGAACGGTGTATAATATATGTTTATATTGTGACAGTTTGTGGAAGTGTTTCCGTCGAAGTACTGGCGCTACTTTTCCGTTTTATGTCTAATTTTGTGATCTTTATTGCATAAAAAATGAAAATAAATCGAAATGATTAGTATTTTATATCTCCAGAATATGTCAAGAAGTTTGAAATGATCTAATGAACAAAAGTCTTATCTTTGAAATTGCTTTTCTAGTTTTTCAAAGCTGCATAGCTAACTGGTGTTTTTCTTTCCTTAAAATATTTCAAAACCGTAAATATTATATTTTTAGGAACGCTGACGTGTCTTAAAAAATTACTTGTCAGATAATTCAGATAATCTTCATACTTTGATTGATCGGAATAAACCAAATGTAAAGTGAATCATAAAAAACAACCTACGAGGCGAAAACACTTTTATTTAATTGACCATTCAAGAAAGTTTAGGATTTGAATTGATAAATAAAATTATAAATATTTAGCTCCATTTTATTTTTACTTTCTGATAATTATACATTTTTGGCTTTGATCGGTTAAGATGTGTTCCATACTTTTTATCAAATTTTTAATCAAATTTCAATGGGACAGTCTTTTATGTTCGTTTATATCAAGTAAAAAAAAAAATTCAACAGTTTGCAGAATATCAGTGGCATACAGTGGCATAGAACAAATGAAAATTATGTCCTTGTGCTTAAAAAGCTTTTAAAGATAGCATAATGTTTGACAATAATAAATCAAATAGCTACATTAAAGCATAGCAAAAAATATTGTTTCTTAACTATATCTTGTAACATGTCTACTATGTAATAATGTCCGAGAAACATTTGGAACAAAGCAACTATTCCTTCAGAAAGAAAAAATGCTAAAAATATATTTGATCTTGTTAGACTACACTTTGTTTTTAAAAGGTCCTAATAAGCAAGTACATTTATTCTTGATAAATTCTCAAAGGGATAATTTGTCACTGATAAATTCGAAACAACTTGTCTACAAAGTTTGCGAAAAAACGTTTGAATCTGTCAAGAATAGAATGGTTATGTCTAATCTTTCTGAAATAATTTAGATAAATTTGTGAATGCAGGAAACAATAGGAGTTTAACTCAGATAAAACGTTGTTGAAGTAGATAGATCTGGAGGTTTGTTACTCAAAAGAAACAATGTTCAGTTTTCATACGGATTACACACAAGTATTTAAAGTCTTAGCAAAAAGTTAAACAGTGACTTGTACTAAGGCATTAGAGCAATTAGTAAACTAATGATTATGCTAAATAATTAAACATGACGAAATTTAGAATGCACTGTGCAATAATATCGTATTGGTAAACTTCTTGATCAAATTTCGTGTAAGCCACTTTGTAGAGATATAAAATGGGTGTTTAGATCAAAGTTTGCGACGGTAAAATATGCCAACGATCACCTACAGCGAAACATATTCTCTTATACAAGCCATTGTATTGGTAGGTATTTCATCAAGAGATAGTTGCTAGGACTGAATTTTTTTAAATGTACATGTGTCATCATCAGTTTTAAACACAATCAACAGATATTGCAATATATTTCAATATATATTTTGAATTATCATATTACATGATGCAAGATAAAGATGCTGTTTTCTATGTCTTTTAAAATCTTTAACCTTTTTAATACCTCTGTATTATGTACCAATGCTTATGCAATTTGTTGCATTCATTTCAAATATTGTTGGTGTTGGCAATTTGAATTCTATTTAATGTTGAATTCGACCCTTGATTATGCTTTCAAGGGATCTAAATAAACAACAACTATCTTCCTGATATATTCTTCAACGGGTTCCAGGACATGAATAATTTTGTATGATTTGTCTGCAAAATTTGTTAAGACATCATTTGAACGTGTCAAAAACAATTTAAAATGTCTCAACTTTCAGGAATAATTGAGATATACTTCTCAATACAGTATGTTATGGTAGTTAAAACGAAGAAACAACAACGTCATCAATTGTTCTTGTTTGATTAACTGATATTAACCCAATAGCATGTGTTCCACTTGGACGTTGCATTAACAAACATTTTTGCCTGCATGAATCCGTATTGAAATTACGAGTATTTTAGGGAAATTCGTAAACATTTATGGAAATAAATATTGGATTCAATTGATAATAATACATTGTTATGACAAATACGAAAAACAATAAAACAAAATTGATTCTATTCAAGTAACGATTAATTTGATTATATATTTAGCGTAACATAAGCACATCATGCTGTTGGGTCAAACATCAAAATCATTGTACTACAAGATGTATTATAACTGTCTGATATCCATTTAGATCATTTATATAAATCACATACGACTTTCAATATTTACAGGTAGGTATTTCCAAAGTAGCTAGCTGTTTTCTCATGTTGAATTATATTTTTATTTTCAAAATGATAATGTATCATCATAAACGACATAAACGAAGTTAAGCACATACTAATTAAAGTATAATCCCCCTCAATGCATCTTTTGATACTTATAATAATTGACATTAATTTTGTTTCCTTGAGATCCTATTAAAACTGTGAAGCAGATTCATCGACAATATTAATCGTTTATATATTACATATATAAAAACAAAGAGTAAAACTCGTATAAAGCTTGTTTCATTAAATATCAACAGTTTACCTTGTTAATGTTATGTTAAAATTCGTTGAATAACAGAATTTGTTGCCTGTATTTTCATTGAAAAACCTTAACAATATTCAATTTCATCAATACAGTTGATCTCTTAGTTTTTCTAAAAGACCTAATCAGAAGAAAAATGAAAAACTTTTTTAACAGATTTTTTAATAGGAAAAAAAGCTACATACACCGCAATGATATTTGCAATGGATACACGACAGAAAAGACTATTTTAATTAGATCTTTTGAAAATGTTTCAAAGAAGTAAAATTATATACCGAGGTAACACAAAATCATCAGAAAATAAAAAATAGATACAAATAACAACTCTTTACTATATTTTTTTCAAAAGAGATTCTGGAACAGTTCAATTAATTATTAAGTTAAGTTCGAACAAGCTTTTGAATTTCAAACGAAATCATTTGCTTGCTGTGAACACACAGATGCAAACATAATACAACATTTCTTTCAATTATATAAATATTTTTCCACAATCAACATCTGATTTTAATCAATATAACGTTTATATGCGATTTAAGTTATTTATTTAGAATCTTCTATCATCTGCAATGATCTGTTTCAATCTGAAAATTTCAAAACAATTAATAAGCTATCTCTGAAAAGGGGATATCAGGATGTGAATATTTACCTCATTTAATTAAAGTTACGGATTTGAATTATATATTTTGTAAATATTTTACTTCAATTTAATTCTGTAACGGATTTGTATTTTATCGTTGCCTTATATCTGGCATTAATCAAGTTCGTACATGTAGTTCACATAATTAAACTTTTACAGTCTCATATAGATATTTTCTTGACACCATCTACTATTATTTACATTCATTTTCCCATTTAATATTTTGCTTGAATGCGGTTTATTCTTTTTCACTCACAGTTGGGAAACTGATCATGATTAATACAGTTAAAACACAATGATTTCGTGTAAAGACATATATTAATCAATAGAATGTAAGTACATGTACGTCATATTATTATTTTGTATATAATTGTATACAACTTGCTTAAAAATAAACAGCAAACAAACAAAAACAAACAACAAAAATATCAATCATTCTTTAACGGTTATGTCATCAGCAAATTCGGATAAATAAATCATTATTTCAGGTGGCCTGACTGTTGACCAATGAAAAAGTGCGAAGAATTGCCAAATATAACGCAAATTTCATACTCGATAAGATATTAAATAAAGACATTTACATTTGCATATAGATTTTAGAAAATGTGTTTCATGTCATGGTTATACATGTTTGTACCGGCAATAACAAAAGAATCCTGATTAGGGGATTAGGGGTAATAAAACACATTAAAGTCGACAATCAATTTATCATATACACGACATGGTGATAAATAATCGAAAAGTCTATTTGGTTACATTGTCCGTAAAAAGATACCAACCGAACTTTTAAATGAGAAAATTGCTTCAGATTTGGTATTTATTCCCACAAAGATTTATGTGGCGTTAAAGTATTCGTATTTCATTTTATAATTTTCGACTTAAGTCGAACATATTAAGTGTAACATAGTTGATTTACTTGGTTGGTTATATAACGAGATGGAAATATCATGAGAAAAAAAATATTTACAACTTCATTTTTGTGCATGTACTAAAATAAAATAGCAATAAGTTTTAATGCTTTTATCAATGAAATAAAATCATAACAATCAAGCAAAATCATATGAGAATCACAGTTGAAAGTCCTCAATCTTTTAAGAAATATTTCGGCAAAGAATGAATCTCTTATCACGAATAGATTAGTAAAAGATGCTTTTCAATACCTTTTTTTACTTCAGATTGCCAGAATACTCTACATTGTATTGTATAAAATTGCAGAAAACATGAAACAAACTTCTACGCATTACAGTTATGTTAACAATGTATCCAGCACCGATATAGAATGAAATATAACAGCAGTAATTCTTTTTATGACTTCTTATATCGAGCGACACTTTATTTCTTTTTGTCACATTACCAATGTAGCATTTTCTTTCATGACCCTTATTTCTGTGTTATATTGTCAGTAATTGCCTAAACGTGTATATAATGTAATATAACTAGTATGAAGTCTATTGTGATAAGTCTGTCTGAAATGAATTATCGAGTAAAACTCTTGAAGATGGACGATGATGCATGTATTAAGAAATGGTAATACTTTCATATAATTTTGTCTTTCCAGATGCATACACATTTTTTAACATATAATATAACATACACATGCTAATTCTAACTGATCATCCTATAGTTCAATTGTAACGTTTTGGTCGTTCTTATGGTATTTTGTTGTTTTTTCCTATTTCATCATCATTACAATATCTTGGTACTGAATTACATAAATTGTATCTCTAACGGATATTATGGTATATATGATATTCAGGTACAATGTATCAATGGTTCAAACACTATGTAACTATTAAAACAATTAGTTTGTGTCCTTCCCTTCATAATACTGCTCAAAGTACTCAATTAAACCAGTAATATCAGGGTGGGCGATCACGTGACATTTATTAAGGGTAACTTTGGGGTCACGCAAGTTGCATGATATTTGTCAATATTTGAATTTTTCATGAAGGAATTGCACATATTTTTCATCAAAAGATTGCCGCATAGAAAAATTACTGCAAGCATGACGGGAAAGAAAAAGACAATCGCTGATTAAGAAAATATGAAAAACATGTTCCATTAGAATTAGAAAAAATTGTCTAGGGCGTGGTGTATGTTAAACATTCAAATCTTGAAAAATATAATGAAAAAGGATACAGAAATAAAACTCTGGGTGGCCCATTTTTAAAAGTACAAATATGACGCTGTCACATCCCATCCCCGGTTATATACGTAACGTAAAATATTTTGAAATCTATTTCAGTCAGAAAATAAAAAAAGACATTACCACTTACTATGAATATTTATTTAGACAATAATATGAAATAATGTTTTTCCGTATTTCAAATGAAAAATATACTTTATTTTGTTATAAGTATATCAGATATTTGATGTTTAGTTTCAAGAAAATAGTGAAAAATAGTGATATTTGATAGGGTTGAAAATTAAAGTAAACCGAATCATCATAAAAGGAGATTGTTTTACAAATGAAAAAATAAGCTAAATAAAATATGAACAATAAGTTTCCATTATCAAACCTGTAATATATGTGTTTGATTTTTGGGTTTGACCTTAAACATTTTTGTGCTTTTTAAGATTTATTGGCAATGAATTAAGAAATTAAAAAGACTAGAATTAAAAACATGGCAAGCAATTGTTCTAAATATATAAATGTGTAAAAAAAACAAAGCAAAATAATGGTGTCAATGAATATTATTTCGGAAATATAATTATATTTTTCTAGAAAATGCAAAGTTTGATTTGTTGGTCTGATTATTTCTTCTGGCTTTACTCCAGGTTATTTATGAGTTTTGGAAAGGGATGGATGTAAAAATACCTTGCATTGAATTCCCTTGTAAGTAAAAAAATACTCGTACACCAGCTATGTCAGCATGTTAAGAAATGCCGTATATCATTCTGATATTGCCTTTGTAGGAATCATTGTCAATGAAAATTAATTAAAACTAAATTTATTGATTTACAATATACTAAGAATAGCATTTGTCAGATGACAGGTTTAACCAAATTCACAACATAGTAAATACAAAAAAAGGAGAAATACTACATTGTATTGATGAGAGCAAGTACCTCACGTGTTTATTAAATAAAACTGATTATATTTCATATTTTCGTTAGATTAACATATCTACAGTTTAATTATTTCTGTTTAATATTATTCTGAAACAGATTGTATAACTATAATTTAGAAAATTTGAAGAAATGTTAAATGTTCATGCATTTTACATAATGATTCATTTATCGTTCTGGAAAATATTTCAAGACTTTAAACAGTAAAGCGTATGGGAAAATGCTCAGGATTTCATTACTAACAATGTAACATTACCAGTTTCAATAACAAGAAAAAAGATTGAATGCTGTTTATATTCATTATTTTAATTTCTTCCAATTCGGACACTTGTTTACATAACAAACTATTAAAACATAAAGCATACATCAAATCTTCTTATTTCCTTGGCAAAATTTAAAATGCCATTTTTACTTGACAATACCTTAATTTAAAATAGTTACATTTGCACACGAGTAGTTTCTTTTAATTCGTTCTCTCTACTAGGTTCAAATGTAATTACAATTTGCTGTTTTCATTCAAATTTTGTTTGATTAGGGCATTTAAATTGTTTTCGACGTATTGAATTCGACCTTTGATTCTGTTTTTCAAAGATGGCAATAAAGAACAACTACTATCCTAATACATTCTCCAGGGGGCACCACGTCACTGATAAATTTTGAATAACTTGTCAACAAAGTTCTTGGAGACATTTCCTGAATGATATAAAATGTCTGAACTTTCGGAAATGATTGAGATATACTACTGAAAACAGGAGGCAGTGGTAGTTTAAAAAAAATGGTATTTAACCATTCTGATTTAAACTTGTCTAATTGACAAGCCATAACAGTAAATGTGTGCTCGAATTGAACGTTGTTTTAAAAAAACTTAAAATACTGTTGATCCGGAATCCGTGATGTCATATTGCTAGTAAAATTCGTATCATTTATTGAAATTAGGACTTCAGTTAAAATAGTACTGACATATATGATTGATATGACAAGAAACAATAAAACAGTCATATTAAGTGATCTGATATTTGATTTGATTATAAAAAGTATTATATGTAACTGTAGAATAGCATACAATTCGTTTAAACATCTTGATCAAATCAAAATCATTGTAGTACATGATAAATAAGAACTATTTGATATCCGTTTAGATCATTTACATAAATCAGATACGGCACTCAATATTTACAGGTAGGTATTTCATCAGAAGATAGATGATTTTCCCGTGATAAATGATAGTTTAAAGAAAATATGCATTTTCTTAAGTTTAGACTGTTGACACGCAATTGTGAGTCAGATTATAAAAATTAAAAGAAAATCCCCAACGATTTGTCTTTTGGCACCTTACATAAAAATTTGTTTCATTGGAATTCCAGCAGACACGTAGAGAAGATGCACTATAATAATTATCCTCTTAAAATTATCACAGAAGTGATTTGTTTTATTTTAGCCATAAAGTATGTCCTTGTGAAAGTTTTTGTTTATTATATGATAAGTTTATTTTCAATATTCCATAAGGCCATATAGCCCACGAGGATATACAATGCATTATATGTGGCAAGACAGTATATAGCAAAAATGAACTAAAAATCGAAACAGCGGATAGTTTTACAAATAATTACCTTCCTTATAAGTATATGACATCAGGTATTCTTATCGAATTCCACTTTGTTATTCAAATGTAATTAAATTTTACAATTAACGATATGAGGGAAAAAGAAGGAAGAAATTGCTGGTGCGTTTATTACGAAAAAATATTCATAAAAACGTCAGAATATTTTATTAACTTCAGTATAATTACTTCACGGATTATGTTCGTTACCGTAGCCTTAAACCTGACAGTTATTGAGTTCATACATATCATAAATCAAATACGGTAGATGGTTGTTTTTTTCTTTCGAGTGATAAATGGTATTTTCAAAATGTATATGTATCTTCCTGAGTTTAGACTGGTGAAACGCAGTTGTGCTAAAACCAGAGTTTCAGTTCATAATAATAGATTCAGAATTTATATCCCCAACAACTCGTCTTTCGGCACCTAACAATATAAATTTGGTTTCATAAAATCCATATAGAACCGTAGAGAAGATGCACCAAAAAGAATAATCCTCTTGAAGTTAAACATGTGATAAAAACATGGTGAGCACAAAAAATTGCTTTATAATTACAGGCATCTAAAATGAATAAGGTAAATGTAAAACACGTAAAGTACAAAGACGACATAAAATCATCTGAAATAAAAAACAAAATATTCATTTTAGATATTTTATAATATAAAAAATGAAGTGAAACATATTCATTGTCCTCAGAAAAATGAGCTAAATATGAAAAATCTACAACTTTTTTAAATCGTTTTGAGTTTCAAATGTAAATCGAATGCTTGTGCAGAACACACATATGCAAACATTTATTTTAATTGTATAAATATTTTTCAAGAAGAAACATTTGCTTTGTATCAATGTATCGTTAATTATGCGATTTAAATTACTTTTTTATTTTTTTAAAATCTACAATGATCTGTTTTAATCCTAACAAAGTCATGATAACAATTCATAAACTTTCCCATTAAAACGGAAATTTCATGATGTAAATATTTACTTCAATATAACTAGTTTACGGTATATGTTTTAATAGTTTTCTTTCATGTCTGACATAAATAGTAAGCTCTAAAGGTACATAACTTAACTATTATCTTTTTACTATGAAATTACTTTCTCAGGTTTAAAGAGATATATATTTCATATAAATGTATTTTTTACATCTTACATAAACAATATTGGGCGTTCCATCTATCTATATTTATAGCTATTTTGTTTTCAGCTATTTTTGAGAAGAAATTGATATTGGTGTTCGTGGCACCTTCTACATTCAGTACAGTCTGTAATCCATACACTGAGACAGTTTGTGGGAACGTTTCTGTCAAATTATCAGTGAAACTTTCTTGAGTTACGTTGAATAGTGTGATCGTTATTGCCGTTAAATGATAGGTATCTTATCTAAAAAGATTTCAGCATAAAATTTCTAATGATTTATTGGAAAATATCTTTGAAATTTACTTTTTTTGATTTTTAAAGTTTCTAAATAAAAAATAGTCCTTCTATTGATTGATTTTATGGTTTTGTGTTTTTTAAAACATAGATGTATCTAGAATATCTTAAAAATATTTCAAATATTATGATAACAAATTAACAGTCATACGATTAATAAAGGGCGGCTGCCATAGAAATATGAAAGTAATCAAGTTCATTTGCTTGTTACGAAATATTTTGTACAGGAGTGCATTCGTTGAACGATCAATAGACAATCGGAATGACATATATTCCCTGAATTCTATTTTACTGGTTGTATTATTTCCTTGAAGGTACTGTTGCGAGTGTATTTTTTCATACCTTTAACTATTGAATCAGTCGTGTACCGAGACTGTTACAGTCTGGTTGTTACAAATGAAAACATTTTCAAAGTATGACACAAAATCAATTGTATTATGAACGTGATTCGTTTAAAAAATCAAATAGATTGATACCAAACTGTCAATCGTAGTTCGAAACAAGCAACATTTACAAACTGCATCACCAGTACTTTTTTATTTAGATTACATAATTAGATTTAAAAAAAATACGTTAAATATGAAAAGGATATTTTAGAATCTGATTTATTTTAAAACACCTCTAATCAAGCTTTTATTTTTTAACATCAAATCGATACTTTGATGATCGAATGATCAGGGCGTTTTGTCACTTAACACAGGTAAACATTTGGTTTGATTTATTTGACCAAATAATAACAAACAAGTTATTCAGCCGGCTACTGCAAATTCTTAAAATTATGTATAAACCTTTAATTCACGTTTCAAATAAAAATAAGGTTTTTTTTTGTTAAATGAAAAAAAAAAATGCATACGCATCTTTTCAAACCGACCAATATTTCTTAACAAAATCAGGAAAAATGTGTCTACATTTATGCCAAATCAATCTTAGAAAACAAATCCATTCTAATGAAAATGTATAAATCTTTGCACAAGCAATGTTATCTGTGCTATCGATGTCATTCTATGATATAAACCATTAAAGCAAAAATTGTCTTTCATTTCCCACTAAAGTAGCGTAAATAACTAACAAATATGATTTCCCTTGTGATAAAGAAGACAGAAACTGTGTTTGATTAAAGTTGTAAAGCCATCTAGATGATGGATAGATGGTTTAACAATTGATTGATCCGTTTCTAATATACAACTTTATCTTCCCTGCTCTGACATTTTGGTAATCTCAAACGAGTCTCTGTTTTTGGACACGTACTGTATGAAGTTGCTGTAAGAATATTATTCTAACATTTCATGATAGATGTGTTGATCTGAAAGACCACCTACAGTGTCCAATAAAAACGTGCAATGTATAAGGAAGTGAGTCAAAACATATCTCAATGGTATATTAGATTTGAAGACATCATCAAGACATATGCATGTGTACAGAATTTGCAAATGAAATTACATTTTTTTTTGTTTTATTACTTTCATAATTGTTATCTTCAAAATAAATTCGGATCAAAGAACATCAGTATTACTAAGTACTGGCATCACCACAGTCTATTTTTATCCAAGCAGAATTTCTTTCTTTTAATTTTATAATTATGGACGTTAGTAACCATAACGAAGACAATGAACATATTGTATATCATATTGTATGTTTATAATAAACTTTGGAACCATTATATTTTCAAAGTTTTATTTTTATATTTTGATACAAATATAGTTATTCAAATGCGGAAATATGTAGTAAAATAGTAAAATAGTCCGCTATGATAACCTTGTTTGTAAATTTTTTTTTTAAGTTCTTAGTTGGTCACGTGGTATGTCACATGCGGAAATTCGTTATTTTAATACATAAAGCTTACGAATTAGCTCTTTATAACATTATATTTATTACACCTATAACAAATATATTCAAGTTGTTTTCGTAACAAACGAGATAAAAAGGAAACTTATTTACAACTTCATTTATGTACTACAATAAAAGGGAAAAACATTTAAATGATCGTATGTAATGAAAACAAATTTCAACACACACATATATTTGAATCACAGTTACAATTCATGTGAATGAATATCTTATAACGAGTAGGTCAGAAAGAAACAATGCTTATCAATATTTCTTTAATTCAAAAACTTAGAATACCCTTCTTTTAAAAATTGTTTCTTTGAACAATTTGATAGATATGAAACAAATTTTTACGCATCAACCAGTTATCTTTACAATCCGTCTGGCGCCGACAACGAATGAAATATAACAGCAGTAATTTAATTTTCTGTTAATGACGTCTTATATATAGCGACAAGTTTTTGTTTGTTTTGTTACATGATCAATGTAACATTCCTTTTGTGTCACTAATTTGTGTGTTATAGTGTCAGTAATTGCTTAAACTTGCATATAATTTAACATAACTTGTATGTTTTCCATTGCAATTAGTCTGTCTAAAATAAATTATCGAGTAAACATCTTGGTGATAGATGCATGGGTTAAGAAATGGTAATATGATATATAATTTTGTTTTTGCAGAGACATATAGTATAACATAGAAATTTTCAAAACACGAAATATATCATATACATGATCAATTAAACACAGCCTGCAATTTTCACACTTTTTGCCGTTTTGGGCATTCTTAAAATAAGTCCGTTATTTTCTCTATTTTCTTATCATAACAATGTCATTCTGATTACTGAATGTACATTATCTGACTGATATAATGATATTACTTCTTTATACATTTCTATCGATATTGAAATGTTTTGCAACTGTAAGTAAGTCTTCTTAATCATTATAATTGACTAAGTATGATGTAACCATTTTACTGATTGAAAGAAGGTTGTTTAAGTAAATTCCTACACTTCAATCTTACACAAACCCTTTAAACATTAAAAAAATAATTTCGGGTCCTTCCTCCCCATAAAACTGCACTGCATGTAATGAAGCAAACTATATACATGTGTACATTAAGATCACGTGACATTTTGGGTAACATTTGGCCACTGCTTATGGTGATTTTTGTAGGTCTTTTTTAGCTCTTGTACTTTTCCCGATCTGCATGTATAAATTGTGACACATATTTTCATCAATGCAAAATATTGCAGCATAGAAAATTACTGCAAGCATAAATGGAAAGGTACAAGTCCTACATTAAAAAAATGCATCATTGTAATCGGAAAATATTTGCCGAGAACATGGTATATATGTGTATTATTTAAATACTGAAATATATAATAGAAAATTAGCAGAACGCGACTACCTGTGAGTAAACAAAAGTCACGTGATCACCAACCCTTCCGTATAAGAAATGTCAAATTACTTGAAATTTATATCAGTTAAATATTAAAAATACGTAACCAGACACTACGATTTTTATTCAGAAAAATGTTATAATGAAAAAAAATAGTTTTTTTTATATTACAATAAATGAAAAAGATGCGTCTTTTAGGTTTTATTATTTAAGATACGCAGTCCTTTTTTACTGAAAAATAGCGATAATTGATAGGGTATTAAATTCGATAAAAATCAAATCAGATGGAATAGTGAATGTATTTCAAATGATAGAAATAACCTAAACTATTGGAAACACTAGTTAAAATAAAAAAATATTTAGATTAATCTGTTAGAGTAAATGTGTTTCACATAAAACAAAGTAAAATTAAGGAGAATTTGAAATATAAGTTTCCGTAACTAGTCCTGTTACATATGTATTTGCTTTATGTGTTTGATCGTGCTTTCTGTGGTTAATGTATTGGCATGACAATAATGTATTATTTTACAATGTAGAAAAAAGTTAATTTACACAAAGTCATAGCAATAATTACCAGATTAAAAGAAATGCAAACTTTTTTGATCTGCATGCTACGGAATGCCGTATGGTATTCTCATATTGTTTTTTTAGGAATTGGTATCATTTTAATATCATTAATGAAAACTATTAAAAACTAAATTTGATTTACAATATGGATAGTAATGCACTTACAAGTTACGACATTCATAGCACAGAAAATATTATTAATAGAATTTTCGAATCGTTATGATAAGAGCAAGTAGGTCACGTGCTTCTTATATAGATATTGATCATATTTCATATTTTTGTTACGGTGTAGTTATTTTGTTTTAAATACAATTTTGAAACAGATTGTTTAATTCGAAAAGTTTGATGATATTATCAATCTTGCATTTTACATAATGATTCACTAATCGTTGTGTTAAACATTTCTGCTTTTCATGTAGTAAAGTATCTGGAAGAAAATGACACTTATTTTCTATTTCAATCTTTCAATCTACCTTAATTATCTTCTTTCACTTCAAAGAAAAAAAGATTCAATACATTTTTCATTATACATTATTCTTAGTTCTTCTTTCAAATACTTATTTATATATAAAAAAACGTTTACAATAAAAATCATACATACAAATCTGTAAATGAACTGGATTTATTTGGCTAAACCTACATTTGCTCATGAGTAGTTTCTTTAAATTCGTTTTCTCTACTAGATTCAAATCTAACAAATAACAATTTGATGTATTCATTTTCAATATAGTTCGACTATGGCATTTCAATTGTTTAGACCTCTGATTCTGCTTTTGAAGATCAAAATAAAGAACAACTACTTCCCATTTATATTCTCTGTGGGATGCCGGGTCACTAATAAACTTGTCTACAATGTTGTTCAAGGAGACATCACCGGAAGGAAATAAAATGTCTGGACTTTAAGAAATGATTGAGATAAATTTCTCAAAACAGAATGGAATGGAAGTAAATATTAATAATTTAAGAAAGTATTATTTAGTTATTTTGATTTATAATTATCTAATTGACTAGCAATGACAGTGTGCTTCAATTGAACATTGATTTATAAAACTTGTCGAACTTTTAATTTAATGACTCCATACTGTATTCATTTATCTTAAAATTGTATCGTTTCCTGAAATTAACATTGGAGTTAAAATGATAAATAAATGTAGTTATGAATGTTGATTACAAATATGATGAAGAAAATAACATAATATAAAACATTAAAACATAACTGATTTGATTGATTTTGATTTCATTTGATTGAATATGATAGCATATACTCGGATCAAACATCTTGATCAAATCAAAATCATTGAAGAACTGTCTGATACCCGTTTATATCATTTGCATATATAAGATACGGCACTCAATATTTACAGGTAGGTATTTTACCAGTAGATAGTTGTTTGTTATCGGGTGATTAATGATATTATAATATCTATATGTATTCTCATAGGTTTAGGCTGATGACACACAGTTATGTTTCAGCTAATAATAATTTAAGTAAAATCCCCAACAATTCGTCTTTCGGTAAAAATTTTGTTTCATTAAAATCTATACAGACACGTATAGAAGATGAACAAAAAGAATATTCTATTGAAATTAAATAATTTTTATGCGAAAAGAAAAACGACAACAACAACAACAAAACAACACACTTAAAAATCCGTAGAAGTGAGTGTTTAATTTTACTCAAACAGTATGTATGCCCTTGTGAAAGTTTCGTTTCTAAAAATATATATATATAAAAGAAAAACAAATAAATAAATGAATAAATAAAATTAAGGTAAATAAAAACAACAAAGCCACAACCACCATGATAGCTGTACATATTAAAAAAAATCAAATGTTTAAAAGAATGAGAAAGAAACAATGTTAAATACTAAGGCATCACAAAAAATCTGAAATGAAAACAAGTGCTTCCTTATAATATTTTTTATTCTAAAAAATAAGAGAAACATATGCATTGCCCTAAGACATATGAGCTGAATTAAAAATAACTTGTAAATCTTTAAGAATCGCCTTGAGTTTCAAACGTCATTGAATGGTACCAGAGAACACACAGATGTACACATAAATAACATTTCTTCTTTTAATTGTTTATAATATATATTTTTCCACTACATTAGACATCTGTCGTGTATCAAGATATCGTTTATTTTATGACTCGAGGTATTTATTAAAAAATCTTGGGCAATCTCCAGTCTTCAGTTTCAGTCTTGAACATTTCAAATTAACAATTTATTAACCGTCGCAATTAGTAATTATAGAATGTTTAATTTTCTTCAGTATAATTAGTTAACGGATTATGTTTTGAACCGTTGCCTTAAACCGGACATAATTCAGATATGGCACTCAATATTGACAGGTAGATATTTCACCAGTTCCTTTTCCCGTGATATTTTCAAAATAAATATGTATCTTCCTGTGTTTCGACTGATGACAAAAACCAAAAGAACAAGAAATAAATAACGTAAAATGCTAACTAAAGACGGCATAAAATCATATGATATAAAAAAAGATCCTTTTAGATATTATATTATATTATAAAATAAAGAGAAATATATTTATTATCCTAAGACAAATGAGCTTAATTCGAAAAATCTACAACTTTTTTTAATCGTTTTGAGTTTCAAAGGTAAATCGTGTGCTGCTGCAGAACACACTGATGCAAACAATACTCTTAATTGTAAAACATTTTTTTAACCAAAGAAACATCTGCTTTGTATCAATGTATCGTTACTTGCGCGATTTAAGTTACTTATTTAATAATCTTTTTTAATCTACAATGATCTGTTTCAATTCTAAAAAATTCCTTATAACAATTCATAAATTTTCCCATTAAAACGGAAATTTCATGATGTTAATATTAACTTCAATATAACTACTTACGGATTATGTTGTTATCGTTTTCTAAAGTCTTACAGTAATATACAAAGTTTTCTAATGTTACAAAGGATAAGTATCATCATTTTACTTTGATACTACTTTCTCAGGTTTTAAGAGCTATATATTTCATATATTAAATGTATTTATACACCTTACATAAAAAATATTTGGCGTACCATCTACTTATATTTATAGCAATTTTGTTGTCATTTTCTTCTCACTGTAATACGCTTAATCATTTGCTTAGTTGTAAAAAATTATGTCAACAAAATTATACGGATTTAAAAACATGTTGGTGAATATCATTTTATCCATCAAGCTGATTTGCAAATAAAAGTATGATACTTAAACGTAGAATCAGATTTCTCACTTAACTTATTTCTTGTTTGTAATTTTCCATGAAAGTGTGATATCAATTTTCATTCCCCAATTTCCTGTGCTAAATTCCAATTCTTACAATGGATTGAAATAAAATTTGAGGATCAAAATTGTAGGAAATAAGCAGCTTGTGGAGAATAAAGACTTTGTATCACAGTAAATCATATTTGTTTCGGCCTTTTATGTAACAGAAAGAAAGGATAAAGCATTGCTTTCCTTGTTGTCATCAAAGATTAATCCATATTCGCTGATTGTTTAATTTCAATGTAATCATATTTTATTGCATCTATTTGCTACATTGGTAAAGAAATGCTAAACAAAGTTCAGTAAAACTATTATAAATATAAGAATAATTCAATCTCAATTGTATAAAAACAAAAGAGTTCCTCATGTTCAGTTGACATTATTATGTTAGTTTCTTAAGTTGTCACAGTTAAATAAAACAAAAAGAATTATTTTATTTTCATGCCACAGTAATGAAATGATTTTTCAAAACTAGATACTTACACAAAAGAAAATCAAAAACTAGATACTTACACAAAAGAGTTGTTATCATTTTAAAATAAAAAGATGAAATATATGGCGTAACATAAAGAAAAAAGTAATATAATTGATATTATAGGTACAAAACTATAATTAAATATAGTAGGCCGCTTATTTAATATACAAGTTAAACAAAAAAATTAAAGCCACTTATAAGAAAAGTTTTAGATTTTCAAAGGTAATAATTGAATAGAACACAAAAAGTTTGAATTAAACATCTTGTGCAAAGAAATGATCAACCTTATATCTAGATTATTGAATTTGATAAATTTTAGTTTCTGTCACGTCAAATGAGCATTTTATAAATTTTAAGAAAGTGAGAGCTTTTTCACATAATTATAATATCAAACTTAAAATTCAGTATCCAATATTTACTCAAAGCTAAATAATTGGATATTTAGAAGATATTTTTTGAGACCATACTAGATCTTTGTGCAACAATTATCAAATATTTCCATAAAATTTAATGTTTTAGTTACGAAAAAGCATTGCCAAGCAATTCCGGAGCAGCAATTGATATTTGTGTTCGTGCCTCCTTCAACATTCAATACAGTCTGTAATCCATACACTGTGACAGTTTGTGGGAATGTTACTGTCAAATTATCAGTGAAACTTTCCTGAGTAACGTTGAATAGTGTGATCGTTATTGCCGTTAAATGAAAGGTGTTTTATCAAAAAAGATTTCAGCTTAAAAGAAAATATCTTTGAAATTAATTTTTTTGGTTTTCAAAGTTTCAAAATCTAAATGAAAAAAAAATCCTTCTATTTATTGACTTTATGGTTTTGTGTTTTTATGGAACATCGATGTATCTAGAATATCGATCTTAAGAATATTTCAAATATTATGATACAATTTCACATTTGTACGATTAATAAAGGACACCTGCCAAAGAAAGATAGAAGTAATAAAGTTCTTTCGCTTGTTACGAAAGGGTTTGTGCATGAGTGCATTCGTTGAATGATCAACAGACAATCGGAATGACAGATATTCCCTGAATTCTATTTACTGGTTGTATTATTTCCTTGAAGGTACTGTTGCGAGTGTATTTTGTTATACCTCTTACTATTGAATCAGGCGTGTGCCGAGACCGTTACTGTCTGGTTGTTACAAGTGAAAACATTATTTAAAGTATGACACAAAATCAATTAAATTATGAACGTGATTTGGTTGAAAAATCAAATAAAATGATACCAAACTAGCAATCGTAGTTCGAAACTAGCAATCATTTACAAAATGGTTCATCAGTCCTTTTTTCCTCAGAATACTTTTTATTATTAGATTTGTTTCAAAATATTATATGATATTTTAGAATCATCAGATTTATTAAACAATACCGCTAGTCAAGGTTTTATTTTTTTAAATCAAATTGATACTTTTATGTTCGAATGATCAGCGTTTTGTTTTCGTCACGTAACGCAGGTAAACATTTGTCTTGTTTGATTTGACCTTATCCTGCATAATTACATACATGTAATTTTGCAGGCTATTGCAAACTCTTACAATTACGTATACTCCTTTAAGTCACATGTTTCAAATAAATAGAAGGTATTTTTAAAAAAAATAATACAAACACATCTTTTTCAAACTGACCAAAAAAACGTTACACGTTACAAAATCAGAAAGAGAAATGTCTTCATTTATGTCAAATCAATCTTAGAAAACAAATCCATTCTTAGAAATATGTATAAATTTGTGCTCAAGCAACGATATCTGTGCTATCGATGTCATTCTATGACATAAACCATTAAAGCAAAAGCGCCTTTCATTTTCCCCTAAAGTAGCGTAAATAACGGAAAAATGTGATTTCCCTTGTGTTACAAAAGACAGAAACTGTGTATGATTAAAGTTGTAAAGCCATCTAGATGATGGATAGGTGGTTTAACAATTGATTGATTCGTTTCTAATATACTGCTTTATCTTCTCTGACATCTTCTGATCTCAAAAGAGTCTATGTTGTTGGACACGAATTGTATTAATTTGTTGTTAGAATATCATTTATACATATCATGATAAATTTGTTATCTGCGGATCTGAAAGACCACCAACGATGTAAAAGAAAAACGTGCAAGGTAGGAGGAAGTATTAGGAAGTTTGTCAATACTTTTTCAATGGTATATTTGATGTGAAGATATAATAAAGATATAGGCATATGTATGGAAATTGCATATTAAATTACATTTTTACATTGTTTTCTTATTGTCTGAAAAATATATTCGTATCAAAGTACAAAAGAATTACCAAGCAGGTCGCATCGCCACAGCCTATTTTAATCTAAGAAGTTCTTTTCACGTATTTTATGAACGACAATTTATCTTTAAGTGCTAAGATCCGTTTTCTTGTAATTATGAAATAGTACAATTCTTTAAAAACTTGCAAGGTAATTAAGGTAAACAATGAACCGCGGATGTTATACCATAGAAACAACAAAGTAATAACAGTGTTTGATAACATCTCTGTCGAATACTCCAATCTATCTTTTAGTGATCTTTATAAAGTGAGAAAATCTGATTCAGATAGCTTACCTCTTTTTAATTCCCTTAGGAAATCATGTGACAAGAGATAGATTCTAAGTTTTCAATAATGTTTTACTCATTCGGTGGATAAGACAATGAAAATCTCAAAAAGCGATGAATAGAAGCAATGAAAACAACACAATTTAATGAAAATTGAAGACATGGCTTGATTGAATATGCTCATAAGTGTCATAAGATACTTCTCAAAAATAGAATGATACAAAACATAAGATATATGCTTCATGCTGTGTCATGAAGAGGTAATTAATTATTAACTAACCAAACTAGAACTAATGCATTAAACATTTAAAAGAGACACAAGACATAAATCATTATCCAATAATTTTGAAAAAATTATATGACAACTGAAATTATATAAGAAAGATATTGGAGTATCCAAAGTACCGAATTACTTTCTAATATTAGTTCACATCGGTGATAGGTATTTTTAACTCTATTCAATAAATGTCTTCAAGACCATATATCAATAAAAAGGACATTTGCAGTTTAATATACAGCTTATTATTACATAATCATATCTCATAAATGTCGACAGTTAATTCTTCATTGTCTTAATACCAATATTTAGTCCTTTGTTTTGTGTTACATTGCTGAATAATTACCTTAATAACATACAAAGTTATCAGTTTTTATATCATCCTGCAATATAATCAGGTAATAAGTCATTGGGATAAAAGTTTGGAATAATTATGGAGAACATTTTCTTATCTGTTAAATGTAATGAATTATTACAAAATTATATTACATTGATTACTTGTTTATAATTAAATGATCAAAGTTTCTTTAAAAACGTTTTGTTTTAAACTTTTTTGTGAATGTAGTGTTTTTGTCTTACCAAATTATTATATAATTTGATAAAATGAATAAATTATCTGAAAATGTCAGGTGTAATTTATATCTACTCTTTAATTTCCAGATTCGACTTGTACAGCTTCCATTTTTTGGACTTTCCATTATCAATTTGGAGCATATCAAGGGAAATAATTCAAAACAACCACCCATGCAGTCTTACCAGTCTTCATAAAGGTGATACACGCGTATCATTAGTATATAAGTAACGGTGTAATTGTTATTACGACAATACTTTATATTATGCACATTATGCCTCAGAAATACACATTTGTTAAATTCTTGAGTAATGTCAAAAAATGTGCTTATTAATGTTTTAATGATAAATTTATTACATGTTATATGTTAAACAGCCGAGGAATCGAAAGAGTAGCGTTGAATGTGCAGCAATGTGTCGTAAAGGTATTAAAATGTACAGAAAGGAGTATTTTGACTTCCAGACAAAGTTGTAATTGAATATAATCATACTAACTGACAACAAAGCAAAAGAAGCAAATATACTTCATTTATCATGGCAAATGAGGATTCTTTGAGAAATGTAACACGTTACCACAAATTTAAAGTTAAAGAGAAATAAAAATGATAGCATATTTTGAGGCATAATGTGCATTTACTGATTCAACTGTCAATACCTTAATATTGCGTCCTGCTTAATTAACGTTAAACCTTTTCATTACTCTCTTTTAGACTATTCAAAGAGTTATAAATGTGTTTCAAAAACACATACAAATGCATATGAAAAGCAAAATGTCAACTTACATCTAGTTAAAAAGAAGAAACAAAGTGTTTCACAAAAATAATGAACATTTTTTTAGACAAGACCGAGTTTTGAATGTCACTTCAGATAATGATAAAAGTGTAAGGATGTTTTAATTAAGCAAATTTACCCGACTTGAAGACTTTAATTAGCGGCTACAAAGAATCATTCAGTACCTAAGAAATCTTGCTTAGAAATAGTACTACAAAACCAAATGATATCATCTATAATGCGAGAGAGTAGTAGAAAAGAAAATGTTGTCATGGTATTTAATTCTGAAAAGGAAAGAACAATGAAATAATGCAATTTACAAACATGACGACGCTTTTATTTAAGTTTTCAAACATATCACAAAAGTTTGCAAACGCAATTATATACAAATCAAAATTAAATTGAAGCCATATTAAACTTTATGAAAAGGAATTTTGATTCCAAAAATAATAGATTGTGTAATTTTAAACTTGAACCAACTATAAACCAATGTTACACAATTGATACATAATTTTGTGTATAAATCTCTTTAATAAAAAGCACAGCAGCATGTGGCATGATGCAACGAAAAAATAGCTATAATA